>NC_056739.1:324833286-325078286 GCF_019279795.1 Protopterus annectens | reverse complement strand
TGGAGAAAGGAGAGTTTTTATGGGAGGAATTTGGTTGTATTTTCAGGTATTTCATAGAATATTGTGATTGTAATTTATTAAAAGTAAAAAAAAAAGATAAAAAACTACATTTTGAAGCGGCTTCCAAACCTCTAGCATCATCTGTGTTTGGTGCTTGACATCCTGTCTCTCTGAGCTCCACCCAGGCTACTCAGGAATCATATCCATGGATGGTATCCATCAGTGCATTGCCTTTGATATCTGTGCACCAACTATAGGAGAGATGCATGTTGATGACCATCACTATATTAACTTCTGCAGTTGGCATCAATCAGCAATGCAGGTCAGTAACTCAGACATAGCTGCTAAATTGCACAATGGTAGAGATGAAGAAGATGCTGTTCAGCCTGCATCAGGATGTGTGGCTGCTGCTGCTACAGGGGCTGTGGGATAATCCAGTGAATGCAGGTTAACTTCGGCATAGATAAGAACCTAGAGAAAACAATCTTACTGCAGTCATTTGTAACCCACATAGCATCTAGATTGTGCATACATGTGGATTATGACAAATCCCCATTATGGCCAAGCAAGAGTCTGGATACATGGTGATGTTCACATCCAAGGCGCATACAGATGACTTGCACTGTGCCAGAGCCTACATCACTGACATCACTAGAGATGACAACCCAGTGGTTGCGGTTATTGCTTACATAGATCCACTCTAGGGAATCTCCAATTGGCTGTCTACTCTGGATCTCACAGTTACACACCATCTCTATTCCCTTTTGGCCTACTTAGTGCCATGCTAGCCATGGGCATCCTGAGGGTCAAGAATGTCATCCATCTGTTGGTTTCCAATATGGGGAGGCAAAGTGGGGTTCCTATACATGAACCCCAAAAGCTATATCATCTCTCTTGCAGAGCACATCCAGCCCTGATTCCATAGCAGCATCCTGTATACATGGCTAGTGTTCACAACATGGAAGCTCCACTCTGAAACCAGAGGATGGGATCCTTGACTCTACCACCTACAGGTGGATGTCCTGCTATCTGCCTACATGGCCATCACATTAACCTGCCATGACCGAAAAGTCTATGGTAGTATTGCTGCTATATGCTACTATGCCCCACCCCACCTTTGCAAATGATGATGACTGTGTCTATTACTCAACCCAATGGCTTGTGGGGGTAAGGCAATGCCACTTGTGCAGTGTGGCCAAGCACTATACTGTAATAGATAGCTCGGTTGTGTTAATGAATGCATCCATTTTAATGGAGTGTCCCATAAATGTGAGATCAGATGATGTACCTTTGCAATGGATTGTGCAATCTCAGAGTTGGTATATATTATTAGCGGGGGGGTGAAGGAGGTTTGCCCACTACAAAAACACTTGTTTTTGGTTTACTGTACTACAGGGTAACCCCTGAAGGATAGGAAGAAGGTATCAACATTTTCTTCAACATTCTCACATCGATATTCTGGGTGTCAGTGTAGCTGGGTATTTGACCAGCTAGCCTATATCTACATATAGATAGATAAGACAGCTCTATATATTATGTGTAATATACCTGTACCTCTCAGTTGTACAGATTTTTGCAGAATGTCCAGATTTTTGCCTCATATTTTTGTCTATTCTTCATAAAATTAGAGGCTTTCTGGCAAATCATTAAAGATTAAAGCCCGTAAATAACACTAAATAATGACAGACATTTGCGTTCAAACTTTATATCCTTCAGAAAATACATAATTATGCAAAACCTGTTGTTTTAGCAACTAAGTTTATAGGAGCACCATTTAAATTCTGTCCCTAGTTATGGGCCTTTTCCCCCTATTCTTTTGTGCTTTGTCTGGATGTCTTGCTCTGAGAGGTTGAGAGGTTTGAATATACCCTTGATTTCATCTTATACCTTTTAATGTTCTCTTTCTACTACTTCATTTTTTATGCCATTGCTGATCCAAGTTGTAGCTTAATAGGGTCCTCAAACCAGACCACTTACCAGCTTAATAAATGTAAAATAAAAGTAACAAATAGTTAAATAAATAAACCTAATCACTATCAACATTCCATAACATTAACAAAGTAGATGTTAATGTTTGCATTTATTTCCATTGATTTATTTTTACTATTAAACTAAGCCTGACTGAGAAGCAATAAATGTTTCTTTTCTCTGTGTTTACATATTAAAATATTCAGTAACCAAAGTAAACATAGCTATGACTTGTAGTAAAATGCATGCTTCAGTATTTCCTTTTCTTCCAAAGCATCACACGTGTTTTGTTACCCGATAAGCTGCACGTTAATTTACAATTGCATTCATTTAGAATTATTGTTTAAAAATGTAAAAGTGATGTGTTTTGATGCAAAGAATGATTATGTTCTGCAAATTTGCTTAATGCTTGTTTTTTGCTAGTAAAATATTAATCATTTGTGTTGTCTATATAATCCAGGGGATTCATTAACAACCCTACCTTTCACATAAAGGGCTGTTGTAAAAATGCCCTGATAATAGGGTGCAGAGATTTTCAGTTCATAGGCACATTAGCAATGAGGAAAGACCTCATTAGTGGCTAATTTGCATATGTATGAATTGTTGATTACTGCAAGTGCAGATCAGCAGTTCCTGCATTAGTTAATACTGACAATGACTACATCGTTTTAGTACAGGCAACCCGACAAGTCCGTTTCCCACATGCAGATACACAACTAAATCTCACACATACACCACATACCACATACCTGGCCCTGCTGTCGCAACATCTTTCCCTGTAATGGTAACACGTGGATGTTTACAGTCACTCTTTAATGCTAGACATTCACATTTCACTTTATAACCTACATCACATACATGCTAGGGCAAACACTTTTGTTCTAGTGACTCTATGATGGTAGGAAGAACCTTCCCTCTCCCTCATATGCCATGAACTGCTGCAATTATTGCATACTGTCAGAGATCCCCAGTATATCTTTAAAAAGATCTTTTTGTAATTTAAGTATTTTATGAAAATGTTATCCTTGTGTCTAGTGGTAACACATGCCATACTGAGTGTTTCTCATGACTCTATGTGCTGTTCAGGAACATAACTAAAGACTTATGGTTGGTGGCTAGTGGTTCCTCCTACTCCCAATCCCTGTTCCATTTACGTGCTGCTGAGGCATGAATTTCCAGAGGTATGCCAGGTGTCTAGTGTTCTTCCCACAAGTTATGTTGCAGTCTCTGCTCATTAGTCTATGTATGTGTGGAAGTATGACATCCACCCTAACCCATACCCTCACACAGATAAAAGAAAAACAGCCCACTTCTTCCTATCCTTTCACTCTCTCTCTCACAATCTTGCATGCACAGACATTGTCTCTCTCCCTCCCCTACCTAACTAACTTACCCCTCACTAACCCCAGTACCACAACCTTCCAGGCAGAGATATACTCACACATGCAGCTCATACCATACAGGCATGTGCGCGCGTGCACACACAAACACACACACACACACACACACACACACACACACACACACACACACACACACACACACACACACACACACCTACACCTCCTAACACTACTTTAACACACTCCAGTACTTACCTCATTCACAATGACTGAGCATGACCTTTGGCAGAGTTTACCTCTGTGAGGGGACAGGAGCAGATTTGGTAATGTGTACAGCTGAGCAATTCTGGAATTGCTTGGTTACACAGATGTCATACCACAGGCAGTGCTGGCGCTTAGCACATGGCTATTTAACATATGCCTGTCTCACAGACTGCCTCGTTAGCATCTAGCATGGCCTCAGAAACAGTTCACGGCATTGCTGCATGCTTTCATTCAAAAGCAGCATGGCAGGGCTGTCTTTGAATTCCAGAAGATTACCTTGAGTTGTACACATCATGTACACCTCAATATAATTTCATGAATTTAGCCCAAAATGTAATTATTATAAATATCCAGATGTAAGAATTAATTTTTACTGAACAGCAAAAAAACCCCAAACTGTAACAGTGCAACATTTCCTTTTTTTTTTTTTTGGTATAGTTCTGGAGAGGTAGTTCAAATTGGTGAAAAAGTTTAAAAGTTCTTTGCACACTATTTTTCCTGTGTGTGTGTTGTGTATATGCATGCATGTATGAATAGATGTGTGTGTGTGTGTGTGTGTGTGTGTGTGTGTGTGTGTGTGTGTGTGTGTGTGTGTGTGTGTGTGTGTACATATATGTGTATGTGTGTATATATAGTGTCATGCATTCATTTGATGTATTTTTCCTCAAAATGCATTTTGCTGGAAAAAAATTACACTGATGTTAAATCAGGCTTGTGCAGCAATGCAAGTCAATGGGTGTGGAGAGTTTTGTACCATTCAGTTTCACTGCGAGGGGACAGTGTGCAATGCGTTTTCCACTGACTTCTTTTTCTTCTTCTTTCGGCTTTTCCCGGTTAGGGGCCACCACAGCGGATCACCTATCTGTTCATGATTCGAACCAGAGAACCTCTTGCTGTGAGGCGATAATGCTAACCGCTGCACCACCGCGGCCGCCCTAATGTGTTTTCCACTGACTGGTGATTTTTAAAGCAAAGGGGGGCTACAGGAAGTAACTGGATGGGTGGGGCTAACTTGAAGAGTGGGGAGTTGTATTGCAGCAGGTCAGTAACCATTTACCTCTGGCTAAGAGTTGGGGTTAGTCACTTAAATCCACAGAAAGGCTTACTACCCACATGTTCTAGCAATTCTTGACAATTTGTTGACTATATACACTTCAGATGTCCAGCTATGATTAACAGGGCCAGTCTTGTGTGAAATGCAGCCCTACACAAAGGGCTCCATGACCTTCCAGTTACACATTGCCCCTGCACACCCAGTATCCCTTCCCTGTTCCCCTATTCCTGGCCCTACACCATCCAGTCAGGTTACCTTTTCTTGTTTTTTCTTCACTTTATCTTACTTTTTCTTTTTTCCCATCCACTCCATCTGCCCTAACTGGCCAACACTACACAGTAACAACTGTAGAGGAAGTAACTAGTTTAAGTGGCGGGGGTCTGTGGACTGCTAGACACCAAAAAATCCCAGGATGTTCAATCTCTCTTTTTTTATTTTTGTATGTTTTGATCTAATGATGGTCTGAACAAAAATCATGAATAAGAAAAGAAATTCATACTTATTTTTGTTTTTTCAAGCAAGTACTATGTTGTGGTCAAAGCTGACACTGATAAAATAGTAGTTCCCAATAAATTGAAAAGGCAAATGCTCGTGAGAATATGGAAATTATATTTGGGAATAGTGCCTACCTCCCTACCCTCACCAAAACAAGAGAGTTCCATTCTGTGTACCTCTCTGATGTTAGACTATGATGAACGTGAAAGACTGAATTGCCACAGACATATATTTCATGAATATATATACACATCATGCCTCCTCGCATCTATTCCCAAACAGCTGCCAACTTTTGTGTACCTCTCTGATATTAACCTAGGTTGAAGGTGAAAGAGTAGATGGCCACAATAACATGTTTAAAGTTGCTGCTGTCCGACATACATCTCTACATATATACAACATACAAAAAGCATGCCTCCTTACCCCTACTTACAAATAATAGACACCCATATGCATATATAATGTTTGATTGTGAGGAAAGCTAAATAGAATGATCACAGTAATGTTTTGAACTTGCTGCTCCTACACAAGCTATAGTGACCTTCTATGTATTCCTCTGAAAATAATTATGAGAAAAGTTGAAATAATGACCACACTGTCACCAGCTATCAAATAAGCTACAGTGTTCATCTGTGCACACCTTTGAGCAAGGCTGGTTTTAGATTAAGTGATACACAGGGCAGAGGTTGAAGGCAGGGCCCCTTCTAAGGCCTTGTCAAAATAATCTTATACAGCCAAGGGTTGGAATGAGGAAACCAGAACACCAGGATAAAACCCAAAGAAATACAAGAAGATACAGACTCCGCAAAGGAGAAATATGAACAAAATCTCATCCAGGGAACCAAGCACTTTGAGATACCAGTGCTACTCACTGTTGTTGTGCTGCTAACTGCATCACTGTGCCAGTTGTCAATTCTTCTTCTTCTCTTTCAGCTGTTCCCATTAGGGATCACCACAGTGGATCATCTGTTTCCATTTATTCCTGTCCTCTGCATCTTCCTCTGTCACACCAACCACCTGCATGTCCTTTCTCACCACATCCATAAACCATATCTTAGCCCTTCCTCTTTCTCTCTTACCTGGCAGCTTCATCCTTAGCATCCTTTTCCCAATATACTAAGCATCCCTCCTCAGCACATGTCCAAACCAATGCAATCTTGCCTCTCTGGCTTTGTCTCCAAATCATCCAACCTGAGGTGACCCTCTAATATACTGATTCCTAATCCTGTCCATCCTCGTCACACCCAGTGCAAATCTTAACATCTTTAACTCTGCCACATCCAGCTCTGACTCTTGCCTTTCTGTCAATGCCACCATCTCCAACCCATATAACATATCTGGTCTCACTACCCTCTTGTAGACCTTCACTTTCACTCTTACTGGTACCCATCTGTCACAAATCAGTGACACTTTTCTCCACCCATTTCACCCTGCCTGTACTCTCTTCTTCACCTCTCTTCCACACTCACCATTACTCTGAACTGTTGATCCCAAGTACTTAAACTCATCCACCTTTGCCAACTGTACTCCTTGCATCCTCACGATTCCTCTATCCTTCCTCGCATTCACACACATATATTCTGTCTTAGTCCTGCTGACCTTCATTCCTCTCCTTTCTAGAGCATATCTCCACCTCTCCTGTGTCTCCTCAACCTGGTCCCTACTTTCACTACAGATCACAATGTCATCTGCAAACATCATAGTTCACGGGGCCTCCTGTCTGATCTCATTTGTCAACCTGTCCATCACCACTGCAAATAAGAAAGGCCTCGGAGCTGATCCTTGATGTAACCCCACCTCCAGCTTAAATGCATCCGTCACTCCCACCGCAGACATCACCACTGTCACACTACCCTCGTACATATCCTGTATCACTCTTACATACTTTCCTGCCACTCCCGATTTCCTCATACAATACCACAACTCCTCTCTAGGCACCCTGTCATATACATTTTCTAAGTCCACAAAGACACAATGCAACTCCTTCTGACCTTCTCTGTATTTCTCCAACAACACTCTCAGAGCAAATATTGCATTTGTAGTGGTTTTTCCTTGCATGGAACCATACTGCTGACCACTAATCACTCCATTCTTAACCTAGCTTCCACTACTCTTTTCCATAACTTCAAGTTGTGACTGATCAATTTTATCCCTCTGTAGTTACTACAGCTCTGCATATTACCCTTATTCTTAAAGATAGATACCAAAACACTTTTTCTCCACTCTTCAGGCATCCTCTGACTTTCCAAGATATTATTAAACAATCTGGTTAAAAACTCCACTGCCATTTCTCCTAAGCACCTCCATACTTCCACTGGTATTTCATCTGGGCCAACAACCTTTTCATTCTTCATTCTCTTCATAGCTGTCCTTATTTCCTCCTTGCTAATCAGTTGTCAGTTACTGTCATGAATATCCTGCCTCGACCACCACACATATCCTCTTGTGTACATTGCTGATGATTTCATGGGAAGTGCAAGAACGTCAGACCAGTTTATTACTTTCAGATATACTGCAATACCCCACAGACTCATTTTCATCCACAGCCTTTGTACCTATTGGATGCAGCCACTTTGACTGTGAAAACCTCAGGTATATTGAAAAATGGCATGATTATTTCTCTTGGCATCACACAAATGCACAATAATTTTCAAAAATCATAATAATTACTGTTTAACTTGACAAATTATAGCAGGATCATTCACTTTTATCTACAGAAATCCACCATACTCAACAATTAAAGCCATGTCATTAACTGTGCACTCCTCAGATGCTTGATTCTAATAAAAATGGACATAGATTTTCAGTCATAAACAGCCCTCATACCCAATTAGGGTTTATGTATTGACTATGTACACCTTAGATATCAGTTTGTAATAAAATAAAAATAATAATTGACCACAGTAATTTATTTCATTTCCCCCAAACACCCATACAAGCACTTACACACCAGTTACAACCACTTTACTATGTTCACCTCAGAAGTTTGTGATCAAATGGATGAATACACAAATAGCCACATTAGTATACTTCAGCTTGTTACTGTTAGAAGCAACAAACTGATGTTGTTAATCTTCTTTCCATTCATCACTGATGGGTTCAGTTCTGAGCCCTCCAAACCGAGTCGGCATTTTTACCAAGCTCGCACCAGCCAAAAAACTCTCGAGCTAACTCTCTACCCAGAATGCCCTTCTCCCTGTTACCTCAGATCTTGTTTGCCATGATCTGATGAAGTCAGGTGATTCCTACCTAATGAAAGTGCTAACTGTTGGAAAATAAGGATTTGTTTTTGGTGACAGCTTGGTCTCCAACTTCGTGTGCAGTTTTTCTGGATTTGTTTTGTTTGCTGCGTTGCTGTAAAGCTGCGTTTCAGCTGAGCTCTCAGCTAAGTGGAACTTTATTTGATATTTGTGTGGAAAAGTTTTCATTTTTTCATATTTTAT
Organism: Protopterus annectens; assembly: GCF_019279795.1. Classification (NCBI taxonomy): domain Eukaryota; kingdom Metazoa; phylum Chordata; order Ceratodontiformes; family Protopteridae; genus Protopterus; species Protopterus annectens. Next base: position 325,069,719 of record NC_056739.1, on the reverse strand, counting down.
TGAGGGAATATTATTTCTAGTGTGTTTTCTTCTGTCTAATCTTGTTTCTTTCCTCTCTACTCTACCCATCATTATCGGTGGTAAACTTTCAAATAGCATTGTTGGTACGGCCTTTCCTCCCTTACCCTTGTGGTATTCCTTCAATACCATAGCTAGTATTATCTTTCCTGTTTAACCTATTAGCTTTGTTTTTTAGTAAGGTGCTTTCTTTTTCTCTACATATCTCTGTATTGTTATATTTGTGACTTCTTGAATGGTGTTTGACTTTGTTCTAGTTGGATTATACGGTTGGCTTGTGGTGTCTTTCTGTCAATATGTCGGATAAGAAGGGTACTTCAGGTTTTAAGCATTGTGCTTCATGTAATGGCAAGTTACCTAATAGTGATTCTCATGATGACTGCGTATACTGTTTGGGAGTGCCCCACCTTTCGGTGCAGCCTCTGTGTGACATTGGTCAGAGTTTCAGTCAATGCACTCTTAATAAGCGCAAAAATAAACTGATTCTGAAAGGGTTACTCAAGTCTCCCTTCTCAGAGGCTATTTCTGTGATGGAGGTCTCAACCTCTCCTACTAAAGACAAAAAGAGATCCCACTCTGTTCCCTCCTCACCAATGGGCAATCAGGGCAGGCCTGAGAAATCAAAGGTCCCAAAGTTGTCTTCGGAGCATAAATCTGCCTCTACGGCTCTGTCTTCCTCAGCTCAGAACATCTTGAAACCTTTGATACTGGCACCAGTTTGTGGCACCAGTCCGGCCTCCAGCACTGGTTATAGACCTTACTATGCCAATTTCAACTTTGGCACCTGTGGCCACTTCGGCTCAGGGCACACCTTCGACTACTTCATTAGTTACCATTTTGGAACAGAACATTTTGGCTCCGAGTGACACTTTGGCACCAAGCGTTGTACCTACTTCACTGGATTTGACCCCTTTACTTCCGGTCTTGAAACTAGGGACTTTGGTGCCAGCAGACCTTGCACCACGGACCCAATACTCCCCTTCTGTAGATCCATTTCTGGGCCACGCATATAGCCCCTTCATTGAACGTCCTGACTCCCCGTCTAGAGTATCGACTAGATCCACCAGGAGACTGTCAGAACATGACATGGTGTGTCTTGTGGACCAGCTGTTGTTAGCCAGGGGGATACCCACCCTTTCTAAGACCCATCCACCTGCATGACTTGGGTTGACTTATCCACGGACTCCATCTTACACTCCTCCTTCGACCATCTCAGTTCCGAAGCCTTCTGCTCTGACATCCTTCTTGGAACCCATCACCTCGACACCTACAATGCATCTCACTCCAGCTCCGAGTTTGCCCCTTTGGTCTTCAGTTCCTGCTGAATTGGTCCTTACTCAATCTGGGGATTGGGGGATGGGCACTTTGGCCTGGGGCATGGAGCCATCTTTCTCTGCAGTTCCATCTTCGGTGCCGATAGCTGCGGCCGCACCAATCCTGCTTGAGGCTCCACCCATGGAGGCAGGTTCATTGGAGCGGGGTGTGACCCCGGTCCTGAGGTTGTCTTTCTCAGTTCCAGGCTCGAATGCCTCTTCAGGCGGGCCTGCCTTCCACATGATGGAGAGGGCTCTTGCTTCTGGCAGCACTCCTTTGATGTTGGAACCCCAGTTTTTGCCCCCTGAGCTACAGCTGTCACAGACCATCCTCCCCGGGACACTGGGCAGAGAAGCTGCAAGACATCACTGTTCAGGGTACTCACTACAATGATGGTTGTGGGTCCCTGCGATCACCTCCTGATGATGTCTCCTTTGGAGACATCCTGGAAATGTAAAAGCAGAGAGGTGATTGGAAGCCCTCCAACCCTTCGTTGGAGGATTCCGTGTTCCTGCAGGCTTTCCATGCCCAGTGTTCTACCTCTTGGGTGACACTGCCTGCCAATGAGTTCCAGCTCATCATGTAGTGCACTTGGAAAAACCCTGATTCCATTGAGGTGATCCCTCGGAGACTAGACAAAATTCTTTCCCCTCCCAAGGAGAATCTGCATTGGTCCAAAGGGTTACCAGCCAATGCTATGGATGTGGCGGTGGCCACAAAAAAGGACTTGGCTGAGGAAAGTCCCACTGTTGACCTGCCCAACAGGGAGTCATGGGGGGGGGTGGACAGACTTGGAAAGCATGTTTTTGCATCAGGGACCTTTGCTATATGGTCCCTGAATTATTTGGCACATTTTACGAGGTTCCAGAGGGACTTGATCTCTGAACTCTCTGGGAATCTCACAGGACATTTGTCTGATGAGGTCAGGGACAAAGTGGCCTTGCAGCTCGCACCCCTGGAATTAATATCCAACTCGTCCACGAGGTTGCTTTCACATGCGACCAAAGGGGCAGCTAGAGCAGCGGGTTCAGGCATTGTCATGAGGCATCATGCCTGGATGTGCATTTGTGACCTCACAGATCCCTTCAAGTCTTCCTTTCTGAATTGAAAATTTGTCCCTTTTTGGCTCCAAAGTGAAGGAGAAGTTAGCCAGGTGCGAGCAAGACGGAAAGACCCTATCTGCTCTAGGCCTACTGTTTTCTAACCCTCAACGTACCTTCTACAGGAATCAGAGGAGTGGAAAAATGTGGCACAAAACATCTCAGGGTCCTTTCCGTGCTGCACATGGTGATGATACCCCCACAGGCAGAGGGGTTAACAATTCTGGAAGATGTCCCTATAGAGGCAGAGGGGGTCCTTGTAACCAAGGTTCCAGGGATTCTTTCTCTGGACAGCCTTACCAGCTCTCCTGAGGAGCAGCCTGATTGCTTACCTTTGGAAGCAGTTGGGGGTTGTTTCTCTCTGCATCATGCTGCCTGGCAATCTATCACCACCGATCGGTGGATGAGAGTATAATCACCAGAGGTTACACCATTCCGCTTTCTTGTCAACCAAACCTTCCAAGAAAACTTCCCAACATTCCACCCAGTCAAAGGAAAGAAGCAGCTTCAGAGATTATAAAGCTGTCTTGAAAAAGAGTCATCCAACCAGTCCCACCAGACCAGCACAGATCCGGATTTTACTCAAGATTATTTTTGGTGCCAAAAAAGATGGGACTGGAGACCCATTTTGGATCTCAGCAGAATAAACAAGTCTGTCACCCAAACCAAATTCCAGATGGTCACGGTTCAGTCCATTCTTCCCTTTTTAAGGGAAGGTGATTGGATGTGCTCAATAGATCTCCGGGATGCCTATTACCACATCCAGATGGGCAAACACTCCAGAAGTCTGCTTCGCTTCCAGCTAGGGGCCAGTCATTATCAATTTTGTGCCCTGCCACTCGGTCTTTCTACAGCCTTTAGAGTGTTCACAAAATGCATGGCAGTGGTCACAGCTCACTTGAGACTACAAGGATTCCAGGTGTTTCCATATCTGGATGACTGGCTCCTCACCGCCCCCACTGAGCATCTTCTGGTAACAGCACTGCATTATACTATCTCTCTCTGGTAAAATTGCTGAGAGTAATGATACATTGGGAGAAATCAAACCTTACTCCTACACAACAAATAGAGTTCATTGGAGCAGTGTTCAATACCCAGTCCTGTCTAGTATCACTCCAAATTCACAGACTCCACCGACTGAGGCTTCATCTCCAAGTGATACTCTCTCAAACAAAAGTCTCAGCAAGGGAAGTTCTTCAGGCCCTAGGCTCTATGGAAGCTTCAATCCTAATAGTGCCTCTAGCAAAGCTACATATGCAGATCCTGCAATGGCTCCTTCTTTGTCAATGGTTCCCTAACCATCACCCCCTCTATTACCAGGGTCAAATAACCAAATCCTGCAAACAGGACCTCCTTTAGTGAATGAGGACAAACATAGAACTTTGGAGTTGCCCATTTCAATCCCCTCAGTCCACAGCCATTGTGACCACAGATGCTACCCTGATCAGGTGGGGGGGGGCATTTCCAGGGAAAGATGGTCCAAGACACATGGTCCACATCAGAGGCCCACCTGTATATCAGTGTTCTGGAAATGAGAGCTGTGCTGTTAGCATTGCAGGATTTTCATTCATCCCTCCCTTCTGGGACAATTGCAACTCAGTCAGACAGTATGTCAGTGGCCTGGTATATCAACAAGCAAGGAGGAACCAAGCCCTACCCCCTATGTCGAGTAGCCATGAGAATTTGGCAGTGGGTGATAGCTTCCAAACGCTTTCTGATAGCAATGCATATCCCAGGGAGCTCCAACGTGATTGCAGACAAACTGAGCAGATGCATCCTCATGCCTCATGAGTGGTCTTTCAACCCGAGGTGGTGACAGAAATCTTCAGCCACTGTGGCCAGCCTTGCTGCGATCTTTTCACCTCCCCATCGAACAACAAGTGCAGCAGCTATTTTGCCCTACTTCCCTCAGAGGGGGAGTCATTGAGGGGTGCTCTGATCCATGATTGCCCCACAGGACTTCTTTACACTTATCCTCCCATTCCCCTGATTCCACAATTTCTAAAGAAAGCTCTTCAGTTGAGATGCAAGGTGATCCTCAGAGCTCCGTTCTGGCCTCGACAAGTTTGGTTCCCCTTCCTTCGGACTCACCTAGTATACCTTAGTGGATTCTGGATCCCCTACTAGATCTGATTACTCACCCCCAAGGGTTGAGTCACCCAAATCTGTCCAGTCTCAAGCTGACAGCTTGGTTTCTCCACTTCCATTAGTCATCAGGCAAGCTAATCTCTCCTCGCCTGTTCAAGGCATCATTCTGGCCTCTCATAAACCATCTACCAGAAGATTATATCAGGATAAATGGAAAAGGTTCTCCATCCGGTCCAAGGATAACATGCTAGACCTGTATTCGGCTCCAGTAACTGCAGTACTCCAATACTTGGCTAAGTTTTTTGATAATGGACCCTCTGCCTCTACCATATGAGTACATCTAGCGGCAATTTCCAATTTCCACAATGGTATAGATGGCACCCCTCTTATCTCTTTATGGCTATGCAAGGCCATTCTCAAGGGAACCTCTCATATCAGGCCTCCTGTCAGACAGCCCGTGGAACCATGGAACCTCACTTTGGTCCTTCAGTCTTTGATTCAAAAACCTTTTGAACCTGCTGTGAAGTGTGACCTAAAGTTTTTGTCTTGGAAATCCTTGTTCTTGGTAGCCATCATGTCTGCCAGAAGGGTCTCGGAGCTACAGGCATTGTGTATCAAGAGGCCCTATCTGGTCTTTCATAAAGACAGAGTATCATTTTGGATGAATCCATCCTTCCTTCCCAAAGTTGCTTCTGAATTCTTCATAAACCAGACCATTGATCTACCAGTGTTCTTTCCAAATTTTGCCAATACAGGAGAGTACTGCCTTCACTCCTTAGACATACATAGACAACTGAGATTTTACCTAGACAGGACTAAACCTATCCATAAATCTGAACAGCTTTTCATCTCCTTTGCTGGACCTAGAATGGGAGAGGCTGTTTACAAGGTTACATTATCAAAATGGCTAAGGGACTGCATACATTTCATCTATGCCCTCAGTAATGAACATATGCCAAAAGTTAAAGCCCACTCCACTAGATCTATGGCAACATCTGTAGCTTTCCATTTCAGGGCTTCCATGAATGACATCTGTGCAGCAGCTACTTGGGCTAAGCCTCATACCTTTATCAATCATTACAAATTGGACTTGTCTCCAGAGGGAGAGCTGCCTTTGGCTCAATGGTACTCAGGAATGTTCTTCCATAAGGGCCACCCATGGACCTCAAGGTTGCTTGGGATTCTGTCCCATCAGTGATGAATGGAAAGAAGATTAACAACATCAGATACAGAAGTTATGTCTTACCATAACATTCCATCTGTGGTGTTCATCTTCTTTCATTCATCACTTCGCACCCTCCTTCCCCCTCCAAAGGCTCCTGGGGAATGCTTTGTATCCAAATGGTGCCCTAGGGTATTTGCGCAGAAGTGGCCTCGACTTTACTTCTCTTTCTCTAGCAAACTTGATCTGAGGTAACAGAGAGAAGGGCATTCTGGGTTAGCTCGAGAATTTTTTGGCTGGTGCAAGCTTGGTAAAAAGGCTGACTAGGTTCCAAAGGCTCAGAACTGAACCCATCAGTGATGAATGAAAGAAGAACAACACAGATGGAACATTATGGTAAGACATAACTTCTCTTTTCAACTCTCTCTACCTCTTTCCTTCTCTCACACATGGGTGCATGCACACACCCACACCACATATATTTCATCCCTTAGATCTTTACCCCCTTCCATTGTACCATCCCCATAAGCAACTATCTACTTCTAGTTTCTTAAGTTGCTCTTCTACCATGGTCTTTGTTATCCCTCTGTGAAATGCTGAATTGCTTTCTGTGTCTTCCATTGGTTTCATCATGAAATATTTTTGAATTCTGATGTGTAAGATTTTTTTTTTGCTTATTTATGAAATTATCAGTCTTTACATGCTCCACAATACCAAACACAATTTTTTTAAATGCTTAAACAATGCATTGTTTTGTTTTTTATTTTTTATATCATTTCTATGTTCATATATTCTAGTCTTGAGGAGATGCTCAGTCTTGCCTATATAAAAAGTAGTACATGTAGAGCAGGTAGCTAAGTATACCACTCTACTAGTGGCACAATTTCCCTTCTGAAATTTTATTTCACTTTTCAGTCTGTTACTCAATGTTATCCAAACTTCCTGATTTATGTATGGACATTGTTGACAGCCACCACGTGGTCTTGTTCCACAATCAGAAATTGATCTCAAATATATTTTATGCTCCAGCAGTCTTTTAAAATTTGCTCCTGTCTTATGAACAAATCTTGGACTTTCCCCCACCTTTTCTAACACCTCATTGTTCACCCTAAATATATTACAATTTTTTTGAAAGGCCTTTTTAATATTACTGGTCTAAATGATTATATTCAGGTATACATGCCTTTTTGTACTGTTCTTTAGTAACAAGCGATGTGCTACTGCCTTTTTATAGGCCCACACCCAACAGGGGTTTAAAGGCAGTGCCCCATTTCTCATATACTTCTCTTGTTATTTCTAATGACCAATTTTTGGGGTAACCTCTCTCCTGAAACATCTCACTGATATTTTTCCAGCTCTTCCCACACATCTTCTTTATGTGATGTCATCCTTGCAACTCTAATGGGTTGCCCCCTTACTATGCTCTTTTTTGCAATATGGGGTGACTACTTCTGAAATGTAGATAAGAGTTACAAAATGTATCTTTTCTATACACTTTAGACTTACACCCATCATTCAGATGGGATATATGTGTATCTAAATAATTAATACTACTCTTGTCATACTAACAGGTGAATTTCAAAAAGTCTGTTGTATTTCCTAGATATTGAACAAATTCCTCCACTTCCTCACATGTACCTTTCCACAGAATAAATATGTCATCCAAAAATCTTGAATACATTTTTATTCTGTTCCAATAGGGGCAATTTAACACAAATGTGGTCTTTCATCCCAAAAGTACTGTGTTTGCATACATGGGGGGCAGAGGCTGCATCCATTGCTACAGCTTTGGTTTGCTGGAAATATTCTCCTTTGAAAAAAAATAAAATTATTTTCCAAAATTAAATTCATGAGCTCACAAATAAGTGTTCTGTTCCTGCCCTAGATCTGAATATTAAAACAAGGCTTCCTTGAAGAAACCTAGTCCTTCATCCTTGGGAATCACAGTAAAGAGGTCTTTTATATCTATTGTAAGGAAGACTAAGTACTTTTTCCAGATTTCATTCTTAGAAAGACCTAAGAATTCCCATGAATTTCGGACTAAATGAGGTACTTTTTAAACTACATGTTGTACCCAGGAATCTACTAGTACTGCTAGGGGGTGTACCTTTGAACACCTTGCTGCCACAGTGGGCCTAAATAGTGGTTTCTCCACATTTTTATGAATTTTTGGAATTCCAAAAAAATGGGAATGGTAGTATCCTTTCTGTATAAAAAGTTATACAATTCTACAGCTATTCTCCTGTTTAACAAATATTCTTCCAAATATGAATCTATTCGTGAATAAGATATATTAATCTGGTTTCTAGAAACTACTGTATATGTTTCTTCATCATAGGTTCATAGGTAGGAACTAAGCTATCGGCCCTAGAGCCTATACAAGCCTAGCCAAAAAAGGTACCTTGGCTTTCGCCACCCAAGAAAATTATTTTCATGTGCCCCTGTCGAGCAGAGCCACAGAGGTGATCCCCGGGGTGAATTCCCTATTTCCCATCCAATCATCAAGATTTTTCTTGAAGAGTGCTAATGAGGAGCTTTGTTTGATATAGATAGGTAGTTTGTTCCAGAGTATGGGAAGTCTCTGGGACAGGAATCTATCCCTCCAGCATGTTCTGTTTATTGTGGTGACAAGGTTTAAGCCCCTAGAGCATGTAGCTCAGGGGGATTTCTTTAAGTGGAGCATGTCCAACAGCTCTGGGTTTGACATAGCTTTGTATGTTATGCAGAGATCGCCTCTGAGTAGGCAATATGCGACGGAGTAAAGCTAGAGTTTTTTGAGACAGTCTGCGTAGGACATCTGTTTGAGGGTCTTGTGAGGTACATACCAAAAGGGGTGCTGTACTCTATAATGAGTCTAATGAGTGATGAGTAGAGGAGAACAATTACCTCTTTTTTCCTGGATAAGAAACCTTTTGTGATGAGGTGTGCCATGTAGAAGGATTTCCTGACTACTGTGGCAATGTGATTATTAAAGAAGAGACTACTGTCCACCTGTGTCCCAAGGTCTCATCACACTTTCGGTGTTAAGTAGACTACCACCTATGTGGTAGCTCATGGGTACAGAGTTTTTACCAAAAGGGATGACAATGCACTTTTTGGCATTGAGCTTGAGGCAGTGGCTTTGACACCAGGCATCTGTCTCAATGAGGCCCTTTTGCAGGATGCTAGTTTGCAGTCATCTGTGAACTTCATTAGCCAAAGACCTTCTGTGTTAGCCTGTAATTCAGAAAAGATGATACCAAATAGGAGTAGACCCAGGACTGAACCCTGTGATATTCCACTTGTCACTGGTCTGAAGTCAGATTTGGAGTCTGCTACTTTCACAGTGTGGGTTCTGTCAGTGAGCCAGTTGGCAATCCATCTTGTGACATAGGGATTTATACCTAGAGTAGTGAGTTTATCTATAATTCCAGAGTGGAGGATGGTGTCAAAAGCCTTGGCGAGATCTAGATTGGCTGTGTGAACCACCTTACCCTCGTCTACGGCTTTGGTGACTGCTTCAAAGATGTCTATCAGGTTTAGGAAACATGATCTGCCTTTTACTAACCCGAACTGGGTGGGGTCCAGAGTTTGGAGATTACCAATGTCTTTGTTTATAAGTTCCATGGCCTTACAGACCAGCCTCATTAGGCTAATGGGTGGTAGTTCCCAGGTTCCATGGTGGCTCCCCCTTTGTGGAGTGGGATAACCATTGCTGTGCACCATTTAGTGGGCACAAAGCCTGAGGTGAGGCTATGACTGAACATGGTGCTTAGGTGGTGTGCCAGTTCATGCTGTAGTTCATGTAGAACACAGTCTGGGATGTTGTCAGGTCCCATGGATGCTGTGTTCTTGGCTTTGGAGAGTGTGTTTTTTACCTGTTGCAGCTGTGATTACAGGAACTTTGCATTCTTCCAGTATAGTGATGGGCCCTTTAGGGGGTGAGAGGGGGGTAAAGTTAGCACTGAACCTATCTGCCAGGATGTTGGTAATATCAGTTGGTTCTGTATATTTAGTGCCATTGTGCTGTAAAGGGTGGCCGTGGTGGTGCTGCAGTTAGCATTGCCACCTCACAGCAAGAGATTCTCCGGTTCGATCCATGGTTGGGGTGCCTTCTGTGCGGAGTGTGCATGTCCTCCTTGTGGTTGCGTGGATTTCCTCCGGGTGCTCCAGTTTCCTCCCACATCCCCAAAGACATGCTGTAGGTGAATTGGACACTCTAAATTGGCCCTAGGCGTGAATGCTTGCATGTGTGTGTGCCTTCTGTGGAAGGTTGGGCGCTGGGCTAGCAACTTGACACCATAAAAACTCCACTGCCAATCATGAGCGGACAGGTGATCCGCTGTGGCAACCCCTAAAAGCCGAAAGAAGAAGAAGTCCCATTGTGCTGTAACTCAGGGAAGATCTGAGTGTTGCCATTGAGATTCTTGACATAGCTATAGAATGCTTTATGATTGTCTTTAGAATCAGTGGTGATTTTGTTTTCGTAAATAGCTTTGGAGGATTTTATGAGGGATCTCAGCTTCTTACTGAGGCTGATCAGGGAGTTCCTCCAATCATGGGACTTTACTCTTTTTTGCAACAGTTTCTTTCTTCTGTTGTAGAGTTTGTTTATGGCAGGGGACCACCATATTGGCTTCCTTTTTTGGAGGATAGCATCTTGGTTCTGTTAGGGATAGCACGATCCATGCACTCGTATAAGTGCTTATAAAGTGCATTTGTGTAGGATTCAGCAGTCGTACCTCTGTTGTCCGTCTGCATGGGTGTTGTGACGTTTGCCACTTCTGTCTTAAGAAGCATGAAGTTGGCTTTGGAGAAATTTTTTATGGTGGTTTCCCTAATGGGGGGTGGGGGTGGGTTGTGGATGTCTAAGCTGATTAGCTTGTGGTCGGATCTGACCAAAGAGGAATTGACCTCTGGTGTGGAACACTGGTAGCCCATGTTGGTAATGTCCAGGTCTAGGAAACTGCTGCCCCTGGTGGGAGTGTGGATAAGTTGATCCAAGGACAATAGCTTCTGCATCTCATTTATATAATCTATTGTTTTATATAGTACCATTCCCCCTCCTTTATCGGGGGTCATGATACGTAAAGTTTCATTCTTCCTAAATTCCATCAATAGTTCATACTCCTTTTTAGTAAGGTTCCAAGTAACTTTTTTATCATTCTCATGAATTTTATATATATCTTCCATAACTATTTTTTCAAATGCATCCAACAAAGGATGTAGAGGCGGGTTAAATGTACTACTATTTTTTCTAGGTATTGCTAAATTGCCTCTATTCCCTTCTAACATCGTTGAATTTTGCTCTGTAAAATATATATCAAAATTCAGCTTTCTAACATACATTTTTAATTCAGTAATATTGTCCACTAAATTTCCCTTCCCTTCAGGGACAAATTTGATACCTTTGGACAATAGGCTGAAATACTCTGGTGTAATAATTCTGTCAGTGTAATTGTATATTGTCAAACTATTCTCTTTGTGTATTATACTCTTCCCAGTTGTACTCGATTCCTGTAATTGTTCACATTCCTGTATACGTTCTTCCTCTGGGGTTGTGGATAATACCGTGTGTTGTACTCCTCCTGATCTGTATACTTGTGGGCCAGTCTCTCTGAGCGATGAACTGTCTGAAAATCCTGCACTGCTATATGATAATTTTCTACATTTTCATTCGAACCCCTCAGTATCTCACTATAGCTAGGTATGTAAGCATTCCTTGGACTAGAATTCAAAATGTTTGCTACTGGATACACCTTTTTACTTTCATACTGTTTAATGTCTCTTTCTGACTTTCTTTTCTTTTTATGAAAAAGATTAATTCTTCTCTCCACTCTATCCAGTATCTTAAAATACAAATCCTTATATTGAAAAAAAAAAAATCCTGTTTGATTTTTGTGTCAAGCTTTTCTAAATGAAGAAATATCCTGCAAGATGACAATATCCACTTGAATAAGACGGTGCAGACTTGTTGGTAACGAAAGCCTGCCACTATCGCCCACCTTCTGCAACATGATAGTCTGCTGTGCATTACGGGGAGTGTTATAAATGCTCAGAGTGTGTAGGTGGTGCTTTTCTTCTGGAGTGATCAACTTCTACCTGTGTGCAGTGCATGTAGCTGGTAACTATGTGGTGCTCAGAATATGGTTCCTTCTTCTTGCAATGTCACTATTCTTCTCCTGCAACTCACTCAGCCTTAAGAAATACAGTGTAGAGTACATCCCGTGGGATTTGTGCTGCAAGTGAGACTATACTTTTGCTACAGGTGTGTAGTGGCTTCGCACCATCTTGCCACTTAATGTCTTCAGTCTTCATCTTTGGTGGCTTGATAATGAGTCACTGCTTATCATGGAAATGTTCGTTTAGAACAGCAGTTAGGCACAATGGAATATCTGTCTTCATTATATTACAGGAGATACTAGGCTATCAACCCAAGGGGTCTTTTTAAGCCTAGACATACTTCCCAGTCTTATGCGACTGACAAATGTATGAATGTTTTCCCTTGATCAAGGCTGCATAGGACAACATTAAACCAGGGCTGGCTTTAGAATTTAGGAGACACTGAAGAATCAGTGGTGAAGCTAAGATCCTCAAGCCTTATCAATGGATTCATGAAGCATCCATTATAATTAAAAGTAGTAAAGGCTTGGTTATTGGATAAGTAAAGTAAACAAGCTCAAACTACAAAGGTCCTGAAACTCAGCTTATTGACTGCCCTTCCTTTCAAATAAAGGCCAGTGGCTACAGAGTTCATAACATTAATGTACTTTTTATGCAGTTAGATTTTTGATTACAAAGGGTACAAGAACAATTATATTTCCCTGGGATGTTTAGCCTTCCAACAGTTATGTATAGGGGTCTAGGTGGGGGTGGAGATGGAGACAGGTGAGGTAGGGTCTGCTCCACTACAATAGCTGCAGCAGCAGTGTACTAAGAACAGCTATTAGGCTCCAAGAGGTAGTAACATCAACCGTGCACCTTAGTTTAGAAGCTGCTCTCCTGTAAGCTTCCCTAGGGACCCTGGCTCTAGAAGACAGAACTCTCATACCCTGACCCTTCTCAGTAGAGCTGTTCTCAGTTTTATGAGAAGTTCCTTTAGCAGAAAACAAATCCGGAGCTGTTGTGTTCAATTGCACCAGAGGTTTTACACTTTTATGAAAATAACAAATTGTAGAAACATGCAGACTTTGTTTGTATCCATTAGTCTGAAACTATACTTAACAGATGATTAATACTGTGAGAAAAAAATGATTAGCACCACATCTTCAAAATGGTGTTCATCTGAAGGATTGTTTACAAATAGTTATTTCCCCAAATAATGCAGATTTAGTTTCATTATGTATAAAGTTCAAAAAGTAGCTGGTGCTGAGTGTTTCCTGTATTCTTGTTTATCATTATATATAATATATATATATATATATATATATATATATATATATATATATATATATATATATATATATATATATAAAATAAATAATGGCATGTGGAATATGCCAAAGACTACATGACTAATTAATAACATGATACGTTTTAATGGCAACAAAATAATACAGCTAATATATATTCTCTTTTGGATGGCTAAGTAGCCTTTTGACAAATCAGTGTTAGTCACTGTGTGCTGAGAAACTGTAAAAATATATATGTTTTTATTGTTTCAGAATACAATACTTTTAGAATTTTACATTGAGTGTGATGTAATGCTATGGAAAAGCTTTCCACATAGAATATCTCATACTGGTCAATGCGTAGCTTTACTAAGGAGCACAATTTATAACACTCGTAGATAAGACTGAGAAAAATGAGATCGATGTAATATTAATTTTTATGTCTTCGGTCCTCATTGTGAACAGTGTGACTATATATACAAGGAAGGAAAAAGAAATCCCAGACTCAGGATGCAGAGGGATGAAGCCCTGACTATAATCCTGATGACTCGTATTGTCTTAGGTGCATGGGGGATTTGAGGAATGAGGTGGGTTAGGATGAGTGTTCGAATCCAGCTCAATCATTTTCCAGTGAGTAAAGCTGCAAGGTCTGCTGCAATGGCAGTACCTAACAGTAGCTGGGTGTACTGTCCACCTTTATTGACCACCTTGGCTCATCCAGCATCAGGGAAGGGCTTCTATACTGTGCCAGAAAATTAGAGGGGTATTGGGGGATATGCCTACCTCCTACTCTGTCCAAACAGCCATGGTGAGTCTGCAGATATCTTAGCACTAGACTGCTGAGAGGATTCAGCAAGCTTGACCTACTCCCTAACCCATGGAATGAATTGGACTATTAGGGGAGCAGGTAGTAGAGCCAGTGGGAAGAGTCCTTCAGCAATAGAGTGTGTGTGGGGAGGGGACAAATAAAAATGCTGCTGCTTTACTGTGACAGTATGATGTGCTCTTCCTGTAGATACACCAAGCAAGAGCTCAGGAATCATTGCAGGCCTATATGCAAATTATCACAGCGCCCTCATTGCGCAGGTTCCTGTGTACGGGAAACAGAGCTTTGCTTGGTGGTATTGCTGTCCTGCACTGTTCTGCATTTGCTGTGTGGGAGATGGGCACTATGATTCCCCACCTTTGTCTCCCCACCTACTACTACCACCGAATGAGGTGAACTGTGATGTATAACCTGTAGCTGAACCACTACTGTAACCTTTCCAGCTTTTGCTACTGATGTGACTGGAGTTATATGATATCTCAGCTATCACTGCTGCTATTCTGCTTTTTATTACTCTTCCTAATCCTTATTAATACTGTTTTCCTACTTCTGTCTTAAAATGCTGATATAATTCATGGAGCAATACAGCAAGGACTGAATGGTCAATGTAATGTATAACCGTCACATTTTTTTTACAGGGAAAATATAATTCATGGATCAACATAGTAAGGAATGAATGGTCAACATAACCATCAAAAACTCTAAAAGAGAATACTTTGAATATCTTGTGGAAAGTTACTTGCTCAGATCACAACATTTAGTATCACTATAAGTGGAAATAACTCCAAGGCACACCACTGGCTGAACTGACAAATGGCACACTTTAATATGTAAAACCAAAACCAAGTTATTTAAAGCGTGCCATTTGTCAGTTCAGCCAGTGGTGTGCCTTGGAGTTATTTCCACTTCTATTGATTGACTTTTTACTGCAAAGGCACTTCACCCTTAGGACTACGTTCATAGACTTTGCTAATTTAGTATCACTATATTGAAAGTTATTTTCTGGTGCTGAGTACTTGGAATCTGAGAATGCAGATCTGTTTGTAGGAATACCATGCTAGAAGGATGCACCTGTTGTAGGAAAACTGTGTTAGCAAGATAGCAACAAACCTGCCATATGGAATATAACTTACTGTTTAAAACCTGTTTACAAAGCAGCACAATTAATATACAACATAGGCAGGAATATGAAAAGTTAGATGAACACAAGAAAAAATATTTGCCCACAAGAAATCATTCTGAGTTTACTAATATATTACTCTCTTCTTTTGAGCTTCCCATCTGCCTCGTACTTTCTCTCATGTGTACCTACTTCATGTGTCCTCATTTTATTGGTCACACACATTTAACCACTATTGCGGTAGTCCAGCCCCAGTGCAAGCTAACATTTGGCTTTGAAAAATAGTTTTTTTTTAGTTCATTCACACCTGCCTAATGTATTTATAAAATTATTTTTATCTACCTTTGTATAATTTTACTGTTGTACCTATTTCCTAGTTCTTTCCCCTTTTTAATTATTTCTTGATGCTTACCAGACATCCTTGTGCTCTTTGGGGTATCTTTGGTGCTTTGCTTATACTGTATATAATTGTTTGTACCAACATTTTTCTTGTTGATTAGAATGATTAATTGTATTGACACTGTGCTGTTATTTAATTGAGTTCTGTTGTTTGCGTACTCTCACAACTGTCTCTCATTTTTATTCCAACATTGGCATAGAAATTCTTGTCCTATCCTTTTCCCCATAAAGTCAGTTTCCATGCTCTCTGTATTTAGAAAGTGTGTTCATTATCTGCCTCAGATTTTTTTATACTATGGTGCTAATGTGATTCAAGCATAATCTGTTTTATTACCATTTCCCAGAAGGGGGACTTAATAAGAAATACTAAGTCATGTATATTATTTCTTTGTGTTTTGGCTTGTACTGCTTTTTTCTATAATGGTATAAGTTAATAAGATTTTAGTTACTGAATCTGAATACTGAATGCTTTGTGGTTGTCCTTGGCCTAGGAGGCCAAACTTACCTCAAATATGGCTTTGGTAGAGTTTATTTGTCCTCTGAGTTGTTTGTTTAGTTTAATGAGAGTGCTTTTATCCTGCTGGATGCAGCACCTCCTAATTTTTGCCACAATTTTCTTCCTCCTGTTATACATCCAATTGATTTTGTGATTCCACCAGGGTGGCTTGTTTTTTGAGTTAGTTCTGTACTTCTTCCTGGTGGGTACAGCTGCCTCTATACAGCTATTAACATGCTTGTACAGGGTTTCTGTGAACAGTTCTGCATAGGCAGAAGTGTTCTCATGGTTTATAGGGGCTTGAAATTTTGCCTCACTTAATAGCAGGAGGTTAGCCTTAGAATAGTCCCTGAATATTCCCAGTTTAGCCTGGGGGTCCAGATTTAATTTTTACTTCAAAGGAGACCATTTTGTGGTCTGACCTTACCAGGGAAGGCATTACAGTAGAGGGTGTGCAGCACTCTCTCATATTAGTGAGGACCAAATCCAGTATAGTTGCACCCCTAGTTGGTGTATTAACTATCTAGTCCAGGGTGTTTGTGTTTACAAAATCCAGGAATCTCTGTGCATGTATGTTTGATGTCGTAAAGGATTCCCAGTTTATAATGGGGTAATTAAAGCCACCCATGAATATGGCATTGGGTTGGATGGTTAGTGTTTCTAATAAGTTTAAATACATGGTATGGGCTTCCTGGGTCATAGAGGGGGACCTATAGCTTGCAAGGAAGTGGTATTGGATTTTACCTATGGTGATTTGATCATGGAGCAGCTCAAGTGCATTGTTCTGTTTGACCAGCCTTGAAGTATATTTATTTTTGATGTAAATAGAGACACCTCCACCTTTAGTCCCTGCCTGTGAAGTAGCTGGTCTAAATGCGTGGAAGGCATTATAACTCTGCACTGTTGGTGTGCTGTCCGCGGCTTTAAACCATGTCTCTGAGATACAAATATTTTCTTTCTCCAACAAAAGGTACTGTTTCTCATATAATATTGCCCTATTTACAAGTGTTATATTCCTCATTTTTATAGGTGTTCTAAGTATTTTTTAGCTATTTTGAACCAAGTTAATATGAAATGTAGGGAAATGCATGTCATGTTTGTCTTTTTTTGAGATTCTATCATAATAGCAGTTTTAATATTCTTTCCTTATTTCTGTTTCCCTTCCTTTATACATCATTGGCATTCACACTTAGTACCACATGGATGATATCTTTTTTTTATCTGTTATTTTTCATACCCCTGAAGGTGTCTCTCTTGTATTGCACCTGACACATTACTATATTGCTCCAATGGTCTCCTTCTTGGGAAAGCACCTGGTCCTTATGCAGTGTGTCATATTTTCTTAAGGCTTAATACTAGTTGTGTGATTCTCCATTCATAAAATTTATTTCCAGTCCAAATATGATATTAATTTGATGGCTTTTGTTGTGTTTCCAAATTCTTCTATTTCATTACTTCTTGTTTCATTTCTTCATTGCTTATACCTTTCTTATCTGTCTTTATCAGTATTTTTGTTCTTATGTTCACAGAAATTTTTGACAGTAATAATTTTAGTATTAATATGCATTAAACGTTTTTTTTTTCTTTTCTGCATTTGGTCCCTTACTTCCTTTATTCTTCTGAGCTTATGTTTAAAGTTTAAATCCCTTCTGTTTTTGTTTTTATATTTTGTTTGTCTTTCCATCTATTCTGCTAAAAGTTCAGTTTTTGAGTATGACTTGCTGCAGTTTTTCCTGTCTCATACTTCAACACACTTGAACACATTCCCATTTTACCTTTGTCTTTGTTGGTTATCAGTTTTATCTCTCTTTTAATGCTGATGAGTCACGCAGAGCCAGAAATAACTGATTAGGAAGCTCATCAATGCCCTCTAAACGACTGTCAGCAGTGAATTCATGTTGCCTTTCATATAATTATTTACTACTGTGTTTCCTGTATGATTCTCCTGCCACTATCTCAGTGCCCACATCAGCTTTCTGCCACTTCTTCTCATAGCTTTATAAGGCCTCTGCATATCTTGCACAATGTTTTCTATTTGGGATTCCTACCATGGCAATAACAGGCATAACCCCTGCCAAGTTTGCCTCTGTAATGATATTTTTTTTAAATCTAATTGTTTTATCTGTAGATTACGTTCTGTTTTTAATAATGAATGCACTGACTTAAGTGGTTCTGTCATGTTTATTTCAGACATCTGTGATGCTTAAGGTTATGGTGTTGTCAGAGCCACACTGCTGTTTCAGTTAATATGTGGTCACACGCATTTATAATCCTACTTGATGCCACCAATTAATTTGTGATGATGAGCAGGGCTACGGACTCATGATCCACACTTCTGACTGCAAGTGGTGATTGGCCTTACAAGTTTAAGGCAAATCTATTCTGCTGCTTCAGGTTATGACCAATTCCTGCCACACTAAAATAAGCTGAACAGATGCCGAACAGAGCCATAATGATTTCTTTACCAGGACTTCAACCACTTTATTTTTAGTCCTGTGATTTCCAATGCAGTCTTGTGGATGGTATCCGAGACTTTGGCAAAACTATTTATGTATGTATGTATAGATATATATAAATCTCTATATCTTTCCAGACTCCGTACTCATTCTCAATGCCACTACCCAGACCAAGTTAGTACAGTGAGTAATCAACTTCTGGCTGGTCATAAAATGAGCCAATTATAACACAATTGCTTACTAGTTAAGATAAGACAATCACTGTTTGAAATACAGATACTAACAGTTAATGATTCTCCAGTACTGTGCCAATATTGTTATGAATTCATTAATAAACCAGCGGCTGCAACAGAGTTGAAAAACGTTTTAAACAGGCAGATGGCAGCAGGAAACCACAACATCTAAATGATTCTGCTACTTGTTACCAAGTAGAGATTGCTGCAGTTTAACTAATAGTGATGTGCTATAAGCATTTGGTAATTGCAAGTGACACACGCATAGCCGGCTTTAGGCATAGGTCAATTAGGTGGCTGCCTAGGGCGCCGCTCTAGCAGGGGCACTTTTCCAGTATTTATTTTGTGTAGGTAGACCAAAATGTGGGCACCTGGTGGTGCCAGGGGGGTGGTCACCATTGAGCCCTTTTTCCTAGGGCACCAGTTGACCTAAGGCCACTCCTGGACACACGGGCAAATTTAAGTTTGACATTATTGAGTCTGGAAATGCAGGCTGTGCTCTGCTGCTTTTGTTGTTTATGCAAAGATCCTTCACTGTTTTCGGGCTTGCTTAAAGTACATTAAGCCCATAGTCCAAACAAAGATGGAAAATACAAAAGTTCTGTCTCTGCATTTCCTGCAGAATATTCGTTTTCAAATCCAAACTGATTTTCTTTCATTGTTCTTAAAACAAAGCTGTTTAAAATGCACAAAGATCCATTCCAAATAAAGTAATGTAACTCTGACAGGGAGTTCTGTGTGTGTGTTTGTCTAATATTAGTTCCATTTTAATTTTATAAATACATATTTCCTGAAAGAATTGTTAAGAATTCATACATTTTTTCACATTCTACATCTTTGCAGGCTCTTTACTGACAAGAAAAGTTACTTGCTTTATAGAACTGTTGACATTTTAAGTATTGCATATCGTAGTTTTGATGTTGGTTTTATTGGATCAATGCATTTGTCTTAGGTATTTTACACCACTGTATTTGTCAGCCATCACACCTCCTCCCATGAGCCTAGCCCACTCATTATCCCAATCCTGGATATTTCTGAATGAGGGTAAGAGTTGGCTATGGCAAGGGTCATCATATAAGCAAGGCATTGCAGTGATTTGCACCCTCACTGGCATCCTGGCAATGATGATGTATTTTTATGGCCTTCACTGCACCCACTCATCATTGCTGTGAACCTGCATCATCAAAGGGATATCCTATGAGGGCTGCCATCACTGGCTTGGGGTCACCAAGCCCATGTTCCCTCATCCTAAGGCCCTTGGTGTCATGTAAGCTTTGGTTGTACAGGAATAATCAGTTGTCTGGGATCACCATCTCCTCTCCCCCCAGGATGAGTGAGCCTTGTTAAACAACATACTCCCATCCTGCCCTGCAAGCTCTTACATTACCCATGGCACTAATCAAACTCTTCTCATATGGGTGATAATTCTATAAGTGCTATGGTCTAGTAACAGGTTATTTTCAGAGATAACTGGAGCTTTAAGCATCCAGTCACAGTGGAAGCACTAGCCTTTTGCTAGTATTTAATATTATTCCAGCATTTTACTACACTCCAACACTTTAGAAAAGTATTATAAGAGTTCAAAGTACCCAGTTGTATAAAGAAAAATCTCTCTCTCCTTACTTGATTGGCTTCCTGAAGCCAGCTGACTAGGTACTTCAGTGCACTTATGCTAACTGATTTATTCTCACTTAAGTGAGAGTTGCAGCATGCTTTTCTCCCCAGCCACCTCCCTGGGTCATCCAATTTACTTAATGTTTCCCCCACCCATGAAACATTATTTTAACAAGTTACTTTAAAGTAACATCTTTCCAAACTTAAACTGTCATCATCAGAAACTTTCTACAAACAATGACTTCATAAAGTTTCTCACAAAATACACAACAGCCATCTTACAAAAAATTAATTCCATTCAGTCTCTTGTAAAGCACAATCTTTACTTTCAATAATCTTCACTCCATCTACACTACAAAATTACAACTTATCCACTTAACGTCAACCAAGCCAGTCACTAGAAAAAGCCCACAGCAATGTCCATCTCACCCTATACAAATCCTATACACTTTATTGTGAATTCATCATCCCTCCTGTTGTATCTATCACCCTTCTCTTCATCTTTTCCATCTCCCAGTGCCATCTTAATGTATGGGTACACTGAACAGTTGCCCGGGGGCCCCACGAGCATAGGGGCCCCATGGTAATCTATGTATGTTGTGACTTGCTGTTAATAAATAAATAAATACACTATACTAAATTATAAATATTTGAAGAATTATGAACATTATAAATATTAGAAAGTGTTGTAAAGTAGAGCACCAATCATTCAAAATGTCAATTATCCAAATACAGCCTTCCTAAAATGTTAATTATCTAAATGCAGCAGCAGCCTTCCTAAAAGTTGCATCTGTATATGCGTCACCTGTTCTTCCTACCATGTGGAATTTTATGTTCCATTCTTTGCTGCCTTGCTGCTTCCACAGTTCCACTTTAACAAGTAAGTGCTGTGTGTGTGTGTGTGTGTGTGTGTGTGTGTGTGTGTGTGTGTGTGTGTGTGTGTGTGTGTGTGTGTGCGCGCGCGCGCGCGTGCACGTGTGCGTCAGTGTGTGCATGTGCGTGTGTGTGCGTGTGCCAGTGTGTGCATGTGCGTGCATGTGCACGTGTGTGTGCATGTCAGTGTGCGTGTGTGTATGTGTCTGTGTGCACGTGTGCGTGTGCGTGTGTGTGTGTGTGTGTGTGTGTGTGTGTGTGTGTGTGTGTGTGTGTGTGTGTGTGTGTGTGTGTGTGTGTGTGTGTGTGTGTGTGTGTGTGTGTGTGTGTGTGTGTGTATGTGTGCAAAATGCCCTGTTTTCATTTTTAAACTTGTTACTGGTTGTGTAGGTAGGGGCCTCAGTGCACTTCTTTGCCTGGGGGCCAGTAATGCTGCTAAGACAGCCCTGCCATTCCCTCCACCTTTACCAACTCCCTCTCAACTTCTGCACCCTAGCAGGCCATATCATCACAGCTAACTGCTACAAAATCATATATTCAGTTACACTACATTCCCATATACCTAACAACTTTCACAACTGTTCTAACTCTCTAAACAAACTACTGTAAAACACCTATACTTCAATTCAGTACAATTACCAAACACAGAAGACCAATCTACATACTACAACACCTTTCAAAATCCATGTTCCACCCAATTACTGTAGCACTCATCCTACTCTTAAGAGGTAATAATGAGCCCAAACCTAGCCATGTGCAACCACTTCATACCACAACCAGCATCGTTTTACCATTTCCAGCTCTTTAATTAATCCCCACAGTATCAAAAATAAAGTAGGCCAAATTGGTGCCTTTGTCTTTCAGTACAACCTTAAACATTTAGCTGTCACTGAAACTAGACTTCCCTATCTCCAGTACCTCATTCCATCACACAAATACATTGACTCCCAGTCAGGTAAAAGGGTGGGACACAGAACCTTAATTATTTTCAAAGACCATCTTAATCAAATTGTCTTGACTTACTCAGATACCACATTTGACTAAGAACCAAACTGGCTACTTCTCAATATTTCTTCCATCAAGGTTAACCCTTGCTCCTAACAACTGCATATTTTCCTGTGATAATTTCTATATCCAGATTTAAATCTCTCATCTCTTCCATTAAAAGCTCGGCTCAAAAAAACAGCAGCATTATCATTTTAGTAGACTTTAACCTTACTGGTACCCACTTGTCTGGCATCTTAGAATTCTTGGCAGACCATGGGCTTTTGCAACTAATTAGTGAACCCACATGACAGAATCAAAAATTATCCCAGACCTCCTTACTACCAACATTCCCACAAGCATCACCAACATCTCTGTTCTGCCTCCCTCATTTAGTGACCACTGTCAAATGACATTCACCATTAACCCCCCCCCCCATACAATAGGGTTGCCACCTTTGCAAATGCCCAAATTGGGACATTTTTTGTAGAACATATCCATGGCCAGTACAAAGGATAGAACTTCACTTTTTGGCTAAATAAAAGCATATTCTTGGAGCATTTCAGTTTCTTATTCTGTTTCTTATATTTAGGTGCTTCAGATACAAAATAACTGTTTATGCAACTATTAAAGAAATTATCGGAAACTTTTTGTCCTAAAATCTCAGGATATTTGCCATTTTTCAATTTTTTTTGCAGGACACAACTACCCAAAATGGGACTGTCCCTCACAAATTGGGACACATGGTAACCCTACCATACAACAACACTTTAGGCTACAATCCACCAATAATATTTCCAAACTAAAATTCTAGCTGAACATACTTGACTGCTCTCCTATATTATTAATTGACAGACCCAATAGAGTACCAAATTGTTTTAGCACAATACCCTTCAACTACTCCAAGATAATTTTTCCCCTCCATTAAAAGAGTGTGTAAGGCCAACATAACTGCCTGTATGAAACAAGAGTTAAAACAATGTTTAAAACTTGGTTAAGAAGTTTGGGAAACATATAAACAAAATGGCATTTAGAGATATCGTCTCATAAAAAACATCATTCATGTTCACAGAAAACATCCTCCTGGAATAGTCCATAGCATTCATTAGAACAATCCCAATACTTATTTAGTTTAATTACCTGAATATCTTTATTCAAGGAGACTTCCTGTGTGCCTGAATGTGTAATGAGGTAAATGTGCAGCTGCTGGGCTTGTAATGACCCTGCATTAGATCCCTGATATCTTCAAGCTCATTGGGCCACTTCCTTAACTCTCTTGGAACTTCTTACTGATAGTGACATCATCCAACAGGAACTCCATTATTTAATTGTCTAAAAAGCAAGGATCTCAGTCATTTTGGGACCCATAAGGCAAAGAAGAATGTACTTAATCCTCCCCTGTGTGTCTCATCATCTCAGGAGGGTGGCAGTTTTACAGAACCATTGGCAATCTATGTGGATCACAAGCTGGAACCAAACATACTTGTTTTCCCAGCTTGTTTATGGATCTCTTGACTATTTAGATAAAGTTAGGTGCTCACCTTTTAATACTGATGATCTCTTGAGGGGATGTAAAACACCTGCTTACTGTTGCTTCCCAAGAACTTGAGTTGCAATGGTTCAGGAAGATGAGTTCTTTGAACATTGATCTCACTCCCCATGAGAGCCATGTCATTTGCTGCCGACTGGATCTTGTATTAAAAAAAAAATATATATATATTTTTTTACATTCAAGGATGCATACGTCTTGCAAGTTTCTGGGGTAGCAATGAGTGCTGCATGTTCCCTCTTATTTACCTTAGTCTTGTTATTGAAAAAAAATGTATACAGGACAGTCAATACTATCCTTTTTTGAATTTACTTACCTTTTTTGGATGACAATTCTATTGTTTGGCGTGTGGATGAAGATACATTACAGGAGTTTTTTTTATTTTGTACATAGCAGCACAGCATATCTTGATTTTAATTTCACTGTACACAGTAAAAACATACCCCTCCTTGATGTTTTAGTCTACAAAGACACTAATGATTATAGTTACAATATTTATAGAAAGTCCACTTTTTTGAAACATTATCTTCATTTTGACAGTACGCATACAAACACACACACACACATGCACGTGCGCACACACACACACACACACACACACACACACACACACACACACACACACATGCACATACACAAGGGACAATATATTAGATTGTCCAGGATTATTTCTAATATCTGACATTTCAATGAATAATGTTTTATTTTTAAATCTATGTTTTTAGCATCAAGTAAAAAAATATATAAATACCTCACAACGGTTAACTGCACAAAACCAAACAGTCAACAGGTAAAAAACAAGCAAAGTGCAGTTTCACGGCTGATAAAAGATGAAATTCCAAATCCAATGTAGTGAAAAAGTTTAATAAAAAAGATGAGCGCTTTCACAATTCAAACAATTGCTTCTTCAGATCACAAAAAGACCAAAAAACCACAGGTTTAAGTACTCCATCAATTAACAATAATTAGTCATGTGATATGTAAAAACATAGTAAATGTGTTCAGGAAGAGAGCTATTTAAAAAGACAACCACAGTAAAACAAATCCTTCATAAAAAAACATATGTATGAACAAGATACATAAAAACTGTTAAAAATCCAACTATATGCTGAATGACCTGAAAAATCTAGATATATTTTTATAAGTTATATTAACTAATATAGTATAAATATTATGTAAATTACTTTCTCAAACCCCTATCCTGCGGAGGTGCAGCAGTAGCGTTGTTGCCTCACAACAAGAGATTCTCCCATTCGATTCTCGGCTGGAGTGCCTTCTGTGTGGAGTCTGCATATCCTCCCTGTGGGCGAGTGGCGTTCGAAAGACATGCGTAGAATGGGCGTGCCTTCGCTGAAGGTTGGGCGTTGAGCTGGCACCTCAGCACCTGTTCTTAGTAAGCCTTATTTTTCTTCACCCCAGAGAAGAAATGTTTCAAACCACAGAACTAGAGAGAGAACATTTTGTTTTAATTTAACATACAGTAGTGAAGTCAATGTATTTAAGAATATAGTTAGTAAACATTGGCATGTTTTGCAAACTGATGAAAATACAGCTGGAATTCTTGGAACTAAGCCCTCTTTTGTTTACAGGAATAAAAAATTGCTAAGAAGACAGTTATGTTACCCTAAACATGAAGGGCACGATATGAACCATATACTGACAGGCACTAAGAGATGTGGTGCTTGTAATTTTTGTACTAGTATAAATGAAGATCCGAGCTTTATACATCCTGACTCTGGGCATAAGTTCATGTTTAATGTTAAAGCAGATTGTAACACCAAAAATTTAGTATATTTAGCTAAGTGTATGACATGTAGAAAATGTTATGTTGGCAAGACCAACAGACGTCTCCGTGAACGGATAAGAGACCATTTATATTGTATTAGTAAAAGATTAGAGTACAGTGCACTTGCTAAATGTAGCACAGGAAGGGGATCAGCATAAATTTGCCTTTCAGGTTTTGGAGGTTACTAGGACTGATATGAGACTAGGTGCTATTATTAATAATACTGAACGCAATGAAACTAGATGGATTCTTAGACTCAGCGCATAAAGGCTCCAGTCTAAATGATGTAGTCCCCCTGAAACCAGAATTAAAGAACAGGAGTTTGAGAAAGTAATTTATATAATATTTATACTATATTAGTTAATATAACATATAAAAATATATCTGGATTTTCAGGTCATTCAGCGTATAGTTGGATTTTTAACAGTTTTTATGTATCTTGTTCATACATGTTTTTTTATTTCAATTCTCCATATCACATGACTACTTATTGTTAATTGATGGAGTACATAAACCTGTGTTTTTTTTTGGTCTTTTTGTGATCTGAAGAAGCAATTGTTTGAATTGTGAAAGTGCTCATCTTTTTTATTAAACTTTTTGACTACATTGGATTTGGAATTTTGTCTTTTATCAGCCGTGGTACTGCACTTTGCTTGTTTTATACCTATGTTTTAGCATGCAAATATCCTGAATCTTTGATTTATGAAATAGAAAACTTATATGAAAACAAACTAAATTGTCAGGTATGCTCCCATCTTAAAATGACCCCTAGCTAAGGCCATCCATGACAACAATCATCTGGTAACTCCATGGTTTTGCATCACTCATTTGAATCTTCCACTGCACACAGCATCACTGAAAAAAAAAACTGAAAGCTTATTCATAACATTGGTCCTGAATTTATCAGACTAGGCTTATTAACAAAATGTATTTTTTAATCAATTACTAATAGAGGTGGACAGTTAGAACATAAACCTTATGGCAACAGTAAACCTGGCAATATGGCTAAACGTGGTTGTTGCTTCATCTGTCAGTACAGTCATGAAGGTCCAAATACAGTAAGAAACAAATTCTCCATAGTCATTCCATACCTTGGTAGATTCAGTAGTAATACTGCAGGCATTGTGTTTGCTGCAATGCATAGCCAGCATACTGCATTGGCAAAACAGAATGTAAACCGCAGAAAATGATTATTGAATTCTGCAGCAGTATCCACAATAAGGACATGGAGAATGCTTTATTTAAACATTCCCTGGTTTGTGCAGGTTTCAAAAGATTATTTTTCCATCTTGGAAAACGTACACAAGGACTCTGTTGGTTGGAACTGGGAAACTACCCTGTTTTGCAGGGAATTGCACTGGCAGATTCTTTTAAGTAGGGGTGTTCCACCAAGTTTAAAGGACTATTTCAATAGCACCCCTTTAAAAGTGTCAAATGATAGGTTGGCCCATTAATTAATGTCACCATACTCCATTTATACAATTATTTAAGTGGTGAATGAGCAGGATGTTTCATTCTGAATAAGTTGTTTCTTTTATAACCAAAGTGCTCAATAAACATATTTTGTCTTGTGATTTTGGTGTTCCTTTTATAGTCCTTTGGTTACACATATCTTCCTATGTCCTTGGCTGGTTTTTCATTGCTTTTTCTGTTCTTTGTGTAATGTTTTATGGAGTATGCACTTTATGCATCCACTACCTTTTAACATATTTTCATTTTGCTTTTTCAAGAAAGCATAGTAGTCTCAAAGACTGTATAAAATAATGTACTTGACTTGAAATAAAATGCATACTTTATGAAACAAAATAATCATACCATTTAAAGGTAACAAAGCAGATCTGTCTTACATGTTTCCACAGTTCATCTTTTATCATACTGGCTGCAGTTCACATGACTCAAGTTCCAGTCCATGGTTTCTGTCCCACCATTCTCTCTGAATATGTTCTTCATATTGATCACTGCTGCAGTAGCCTTAGCTCCATGGGTTATATCCTGGCCAGCTTCCAAAACGTCAGGGCACATTGCACACACCCAGATTGTCAGTCTTCTCCAGCCAAGCTGACTAAATGACAAGTTTGGGTATGAAGCCCTTCAGAGCTTTATTGACACTAAAGAGTACGCTCCTCTGAGGCATTTGAGGATCAACGGTTGGCTTCTGTTTTTCTTTACTGGGCAGATATGTTACCTTTGAGGAAAAAACTTCTATATTCTTAAATTTATTGCAGTTTTATTGCTTTCCTCTTCAGGAAATTTATTTTATGGCTAGGAGCATTGTGTTTTAACACACTGTCTTGAGACTGTAACATTTTTTTTTAAACTGAGCAGTTTAAACATAGTGTAAACTAAATGAAAACACATTTTCTGTGGAGAAATTGTGTTTATTTTTCCATTTCAGGGCTGCCATAATGTTTAAAATGCTTTTTTCTGTGTTTTTTTTTTCTGTCAAAGAAGCACCTTTTGTGGACTGGTAGTTTTACTGAACTTTGCGGCTTGTCTTCCCCAGGAAAGAGGCAACATTTTCGGCCTGACCATAGAACAGATTGCCTGACCCATGGTTGGTCCTTCTTTAAGCCACAAAAAGAAAAAGTTAAGCAAACAGCCTTTGCCATCACAGCGGACTAGCAATTTTCCTCTGCTGCAGGTGGGGAACTCGGCTGTGGCCATTAGTTGTATCTCAGAAAACTCATCTTTTACCTAGATCCCTCAGGTGTAGGACCTATAGCCACTATGGACCTGGGTTAGCCACATCCTCTGTGGCTGTTGGAGTCCCCTCAGTGGGCAAGAAAGAGCCACTCTTGTCTATCTTGGGAGAAGGAGCTGGGAAGGTTTCCCTCTTGTGTCGGTATACTGTGCCTATTCCTGGGGAAGCAGCTGCTGCCATTAGTGACACAGTTGGCCCCATTTTTCCTGTCAACCCCCCCCCCCAAGAAAACCAAACAGGTATCTACTCCTCTTCAAATTTCCTTTGATCGGAATAGTTCACTGGGACTGGCTTAGGGTTTAATTCAGTCTGGCGAGCCTTCTTGTAAAGTAGTTTCTGTTAAAAGAAAGAGGGATTCCTCTTTTTCTGAAGATATTTAAGATTCTGAATCTGAACAGAAAGATGCAGGGACAGATTCAGGATTTTGTCCTCAGATTTCTGATTCTCCCTGGGGGGAGGGGGTGATCTCTTTCTCTGAGGCTATTGTTAGAATGGCCCGATATTTTCAGTGGGAGAACACTCTGGTTTCTCAGACACACACAAAATACTATGAGTTGTTACAGCAGGATTTTCCAGAACCTACAACCATTCTTGCTGTCCTGTCTGCTTTAGCGGATGTGTCTTACTGCCTACAATTTTTCTGATATTCAGTCATTTGTCCCTTAAAAGGCAGGTAGGATGTATCAAGTTACTCAGTCTTTCAAATGTTTATGCACTGTTCCCAAAGCTGACCCAGCAGTTATAGCCTTAGTTGATTCCACTGCTGCTAAACACTTAGTTAATTCCAGTCCTACTCTTTATAATAAGATTGGGGAAAATTATTGATGTTTATGGGGTAAAAAGCATATATTTCTGCGACTTTGATTTTCAGAATTTTAAATTGTCAAGCTCTTATGCTAAAGTTTGTTCTAACAAATTGTGAAAATATGAGGAATGTTTTATCTACAGTTTCTTCTTGTGAAAAAAATCTGCTTTAAATAACTTAGTGATCTCTGCAATAGAAAAAACTACTCATTGTCTGCAGTGTGTGTAAGACTCTGTTCATACATCTTCCAGGGCTATGGACACTGGTACTGTTTAAGGAGGGTTTCTTAGCTGCATTCTCAGAACCTCCCGGTTGATGTAAAAAAATGAGATTTTAAATTCTTCCTTGGACAGAGATTAGTGTTTGGACTCTTGTGCAGAGGTAAAAAAAAATTGTGATAAAAGGGGCAAGTTGATCTACTTCGTCTCTAAGAATTTTCAGCCCCTTTTCTAAATTATCCAAGAGATTTTCTTTCTCCACATCCAGTTTTAGCAAATAACATAATAAACAGTCTCAAAAGAATTCAAGTAAACAGACGTTTTAAGAAGTGGCAAGGGGGTTCCAAAAGAAGTCTCAAATCTCCCAAAAACCAAGGAAAGACCAATAAGTCTGAATGACTATTTAAGAGACCTTTTGATCCCCTCTCACCCTGGCCCCTTTTTACTTCCAGAAAGTCTGAATCTCCATTTTTCTTTTTGGTATCAGATTGTTTCAGGTAAATGGTTTCTGAAAATCCTTTATCAGAATTACAGATGGCAGTGGGAGGAAATTTCTCCTTTCCAGGGGTTCATTCCCCACCCTGCAGATCACACTCTTTTGTTTCCATCTGTTCTTTATTACATGCTGTCCCAAGGATTGATAGAACCAGTTTTTCCTCCCGAGGTGGGGAGAAAGAAAATGCTTTGAGACCAGTTCTGGATCTTTCTTTCCTAAACCTGTTTGTGACAGTGCCCAGATTTGACTTCACAACCAGTTATCACTTTTTCCTCTTTGACGTTTCCTGGTATCACTAGACTTAAAAGATGCTTGTCATCACATCCCTATTCATCCAGACTTTGAATCATTTTCTTAAGGTTTTGTGTGTCTAGAGCACATTATCAGTTACCCTTTGTACTATCCACTCCAGCAAGAGTGTTTACAAAGTGTCTAGATCCAGTTACAGCTGATTGCAGGCAGCGGAGTATCAACATTTTTCCATATTTAGATGACTTGCTTATCTTTGCAGAGTCTTTTTCAAAATGTCAGGAATCTCTCTTGTGTGAAAGATCTCTTGCACAAGCTAGGTTCCAAGAGAGCATTCAAAAGACTTTCTTGACTCCCTCACACAGAATTGTGTTCCTGAGATGTCAGCTAGACATGGCTTCTATGATTCTCGTGATACTCCTGGCAAGACTCCACATGAGAAAGAAACAGTTGTATCTGAAATCTCTTTGGTCCCTGCGTCAACACCCTTTAATTGTTCAGATCCCAGTACTGGGGTTTCCCAGAAGAGAAATCCTTTGGTAGAGACAACAGATAGATATCCTTAAATCCAGGTCTCCACTTCGCTTTTCCTGTTCCAAAGCAGTCATTTAGCAGAGACACTTCAGACTTTGCTTGGGGAGTAGTTTAAGGAGGGATAAAACTGCAGTGGGCATGGGAGACTAAAGACAGATGTAAACACATACATATCAAGGAAATGCTTGCTCTGATCAAGGTATTCATACTTTTGTTTCTCCTATTTCCAAATTTCAGAGGAATTATCCCTCTTAAGTCTGCTTTTGTTTGTAGGCAATCTCACTTTACCAAGGGCAGGAAAAGTTCTAGGCTTGTGCCTCCTGCTAATGTTTATCTCTCAAAAACCTCCTTTCCGGGATAAGCCAGGATCTATTTGACAGTTTGCTTCCTTCTGCCCTCAGCCAGATTCCATTGTCCCTCCTTCTGTCCCTCTTTCCAAAACGGCTAGAGATAACTTCAGACTCTTGGGTTCTGACCATTATCCCATCAAGGCTACTTCATGGTATGGACATCCCTTCCTTCGTATTCTGGCATCCCTCAACCTCATTAGGAACAGCTCTTTTATTTCTCAGATGTTCTTCATTCTCTCTTGGCTCAGGGCACCATTCAGGCAGTTCGTCCTGCCCAGACTGGAAAAGGATTTTACTCCACAATATTTCTGGTTCCATGAAAGGAGGGCACTTGGAGAACCATTCTGGATCTTTCCAGCTGAATACCTTTCTCAAGATTCCTTCCTTTCAGATATCTCTGCAAACATTATTTTCACTTCTTTTACTCCAGGCCTTTCTGGTCTTTCTGGACCTCAAGGAGGACTACCTCGATATCCCCAGCTATCCCCTCTCCAGGAAATGTTTACATTTCTCTGTTTCTTTCTTGCACTTTCAGTTCTCTGCTTTGGCCCTCTACTGCCCCTAGGGTACTCATTAAATGCTTAACTCGTGTCATTGCTTTTTGCAGGGTTCAAGGAATGCAGAACTTTCCCAATCTAGACAGTCTGCTTATTCAGGCTCCCCCCCAACACTCTGCTGCAGAATTTCAAGTTTTTACTTCCCTGTTCCAGAATCTGGGGTTCACAATACATTTCTGTAAATTTGTTTCGACTTCTTCCCAGGACCATATATTTCTTGGCTGCAGGCTTCAGATGGTTCCCTTGTTGGCATCCCTGCATGTTCCCAAGACTGTCTCTAATTGCCTTTTTACAATACTTTCTTTCCCTGTTATTTGTCACACCCAGGGAATTGCTCAGGGTTCTTGGGTTCATGACTTCCACCATTCCCATGCTCCCTCTCACCAGGTTCCATATGAGAAAGCTTCAGTGGTATCTCAAGTCAGTGTGGCTTCAACATTGCCACCTCCTGAACTTCCTGGTACTTTTCCTTGTCTCAAGCATTAGCTTCAGTGGTGGATTCATCAACTTTCTCTCAACCCAGAGCTTCCTTTTCAGGTAGCAGATCCAACTCAGGAGCTCTTTCAGATAGGGTGTGGCCCCCTTCAAGGTTCATAGTCTCTGGCCTTCTCATCAGAGGTCACACTACATCAGTATAAAGGAGATGAGGGCCCTACTTCTGGCTCTTCAGGCTTTTCATTCCCTCTTTCACAGACAATACCATAGTAATGTGGTATGTCAACAGGCAGGTGGGCACGAGGTCCTATCTTCTTTGCAGACTAGCTCTTCACATCTGTGATGTAGCTATTTAGCATCAAGTGACTCTTCAGGTGGTTTACATTCCCTTGGAGCACAATCTAGTGACAGACATCTTGTGCAGGTGCAGTACACAAGCTCATGAATGGATGCTTCAGAGATGTGTTTCTGGACATTGTCCATCGGTGGGGTATTCCTTAGGTAGACCTTTTTGCCTCCACTTTGAACAGACAACTTCCTCTATTCTGTTTTAGACTGCCAAGTCCTGTGGCTTAGAAAGTGGACAAACTATCATTTTCTTGGAAGGGATGTTTCCGTACAACATCCCTGCCCTTCCTCTGTTACCATGAGTCTTGCACAAGAGCAAGCAGGACTCTCCCAAAATCTTGTTAGTGATTCCCTTTTGGCCTGGATAGTATTGGCTCCGCCTTCCTTCTCACCTGGCCAGGGGCAAT
This sequence comes from Protopterus annectens, assembly GCF_019279795.1. Taxonomy (NCBI): domain Eukaryota; kingdom Metazoa; phylum Chordata; order Ceratodontiformes; family Protopteridae; genus Protopterus; species Protopterus annectens. The sequence continues at coordinate 325,037,231 of NC_056739.1, read as the reverse complement.
CACCACAAGTTATTTCACCAGCTAGATCTTCTCACACAAGCAAGGGATCACTTATCCATCCTCACTTGTCCTCTCTTCAACTGACCCTGTGGATGATAGAGTTTTGATCCCTTTCAGGCACCTCTTTTCTGAGGATGTGCTTCAGTGCTTCAGGAAGCCAGGAAATCATATATGTCCAAATGGAAGAGATTTTCTGTCTGGTGTCTCTCTTGCCATCAGGATCCTCTATCTGTGGGGGATATCTGGTTCTCTATTATTATGTCATCTGCTCCATACTGGGTTGGCATATTCTCAAGTTAAAGCCCAGCTGTCAGCAATTTCTGCTTGTCTGCCATTGACTCCACCTTTGGCCTCTAGATTTGAGGTCAAGCAATTTTTGAAGATGTCTTTCATATCAGGCCTCCCAGGAAACCCATATCACCTTCCTGGGACCGCAGTTTTGCACTTGAGAAACTGAATCGGGCTTCTTTTGAGCCTGCTTCTTCTGCTTCCTAACAGCTTTGAACTTGGAAGACTGTTCCTCTTTTGGCTGTCACTTCAGCCAAGAATGTCTCTGAACTTCAGGCTTTCATGGCTAGTCCTTCTTTTTCAGGTTTCCACAGAGACAAGGTATATCTTTGTTCTAATCTTTCTTTTTCAACCAAGATAGTTAATGAGTTGTCCCTTAATAGGTCCATTTATCTTCCTTCCTTTTTTTCCTACTTTGCAATCTCCTAATGGAAAGTTTCTTCACACCTTGTATTTGGATAGCCAGCTCCAATATTTGGATAAAACTAAAGTTATTTGCAAATCTAAGCAGCTTTTTTTTCCCTTGTATCCCAGAGCTTTGGGTTTGGCTGTTTCTAGGCAAACCACCTCCTCCTGGATTTCTAAGACCATTTGTTTTTGTTATCCCTTTCATGGAAAATGTCTTTCATCATTGGGAAAGGCACATTCTACTAGGGCAGTTGCCTCCTCTGATGCCTTTTTAAGGGTTTGGATACCAATTCCATCCTTGAGGCTGTTACCTGGACCTCTGTGCACACTTTCACTAAGCATTACCAGTTGGATGTTATTTCCAGGGCCAGGGCAGGTTTTGCCAGGGCAATCTTGCATGGGTTTTGTAGAGGGTTCTTCTTTGCTTTCCTCCTCCCAGGAGTGCTATTGAGCTCTTGTACACTCCCTTATGTAAAAGATACTGTAACAGTGATATGGAAGGACATAATACAGTTGTCTCAAATCTTACTATAATAGCAGATGTCCTTCTCTTCATTAATGTAGTGTTCACTCCCTCCCTCCTGCCCCTCTGTTCTAGCTTAAGCCTTGTCTTTGTCTTGTCCTCCTGGGTGGGGGTTCTTTTTCTTCTCTTTTGCATATGTGTGTAAATGCACATGTTGTCCTTGTCCCTATGGACATTCTGTTCCTCTTGGGGAGTTTTCAGTTCTGAGAGTATGCATGGGGAGCATACATGTGATGTACGACACCTAGAGAACTAAAGGGTTTGGTATACTGACCAGACATTGGGCTTCCCTTGGCAGGAGATCCCTTGGGTAAAGAATACTGCGACAGTAAAGAGAAGGACATCTACTGTTATGGTAAGATTTTACACAACTGTACTTTTTGTGAGCTACTACTTGCTATTGTAATAACTGTTATCTTACTCATTCTTTATTTATTTATTTTATTTATTTATTTTACATTTGCTGACCGGGCTAGTCTAACTGGATACATGTCCATTTTCAGTAGAGGCCCTGGGAGAAAAGCTCCACATTAAAACAGATAAACACACAGAGTAATAAGAATTCAGTTGCAGAGCATTAAACTTCAGATACAGATAGGTTGCTAGATAAAAACAGGTGTTTAAAGTAATTTAGCAAACATTGATGGACCAGAAGAATAGAACAAAAATAAGATAAGATAATCCTTTGTTTTTTTTGTTTTTTTGTTTTTTTTGTGAACACTTTGGGAAGAAAGTCTTCAGAAGGATATGGGAAATTCCCATCTCAAAGTTATAAGTAAGGAACAGAAGAACAGGGTAGTTAAAACAGGATTGGGAGAGTAAGTGGAGGGGGGAAACTCATCAAGAGACAGAAAGAGATAAATTACATCTTTCATAGGTGCAATAAGAGCAACTAGAGCAATTAGAAGGTAGAGGCCTTAAAGTGGCAATAAAGTGAGTAAGAAACCTGGGAAGACTGATTATGATGAAAATAGACAGAGATAGTCTTAGTCAGGGTTTGAACAGGGACATAGCCAATGTTTGTAAGGTATTATTTTAGTTTCTTTTTGAAGAGTGTAGTTGAAGACAGAGATGTAGGTTCACTGGGAAGTAGGTTTCAACTTTTCCCCACAGTATTAGAGAAAAGGGAATCTCCTGCTTTGTTGTTGGGTTTATGTATGGATACCAGAAGTTTATTGACTGAGCGTAGGTTTGTAAGATTTTTACATGGGTAGATTAGACTTGTGAGAATTGGTATGCTTTCTGGGTGATAAAGGGTTTTATGGGCAATAATAAGTTGATGAAATAAAATTTGATTGTGCAATTCAAGCCAACCAAGCTGCTTCAGATTTAGGCAGTGGTGGGTTCTAAAAGGGGAGCTGGTAGTAAATCTGGCAATATTATTGTAGGAGACTGCCAGCTTGTAGAGGTTGCATTTGGATAGATTTGTATATATAGGAGAGGCATAAAAGAGAGTAGAGATAAGGTGGGTTTGGGCAATAGTAGTTCTAGCTATGGGAGTAAGGAAGGGTTTTATTTTGTAGAGGGAGCCTAGTTTTTCGTTTACTGATTTGATTGTGATGTTGATGTGAGTGTCATAGTTAAGGCTGTGGTCAATAGTTACTCCTAGGAGTTTGGTAGTAGTGTTAGGAGATATGACTGTACCAGTTTTAGATTTGATAGAGAAGTTAAGTGGGGTGGACTTTTGTATAGGAGTAAACAGCAAGAGTTTAGTCTTTTTGAGGTTAAGGAGGAGACACCGCTGTAGAAACCATTCTTCTACAAGCTCAAAGGTATTCTGGGTGAGGGACTGCAGTTCAGACAGCCCTGTGGCTGAGGATATTAATGTGGAGTCATCTGCATATAGTATAGTTACAGCTTGGGGGATACTATTAGATAGATCATTTATAAAGATAGAGAACAGAAGAGGGCCCAATATGGATCCTTGGGGTACACCAAGGGTGACAGGTAGGTGGGAGGATAGAGTGTTTTCCCATAGCACTGCCTGTTGCCTGTTGTCTAGGTAGGACTTGAACCACTGTAATGCTTGACTATCAAATGAGAGGGACTTGAGAAGATTCAGCAGTAGCTGATGGTTAACCATGTCAAATGCTTTTGAAAGATAAATAAAGATAGTAGAGGACAGGGTATTATTGTTGCGATTTTTATTGATGTGGTTAGAGAAGGAAAGGAGGGCAGTATTGGTGCTATGGAAAGGTCGAAAGCCATGCTGGGTGCTGGCTAATAGGCTATTTTGAAGAAGATGGTCTAATAGTTGATGGTGGATGCATTTTTCCATGATTTTAGCTATGGGAGAGAGGAGGGCAATTGGACGGAAGTTTGAAAGTTCTGTTGAGTTGCCACCTTTATCTAGTGGGATGATATGTGAAACCTTCCAGATGGATGGGATAGTACTTTCAATAATGGTTCTGTTTATAAGGATAGAGATTGGGTAGGCAATAACTTTGGCTGCAATTTGAAGGTATTTAGAAGGTAAGTGGTCTGCTGAGGGGGTAGAGGGTTTGAGTTTTTGAAGGAGGGTACAGATGAGGGATGTGGGGACAGGGTGGAGTTGGAAAATGGGTGGTGAGGTATGTGAGGAGGAGCGCAGATTAGAGGATACATGAGGTAGAGAGTTAGCAAGTGACTGGATGGCTTTAGTAAAGAAGTTATTGAAGGAGTCAGCAATTTGTTTGGGAGTGTCAAGGGTAATTCCAGATGGGGTTGGTGTTTTAGAATTGCCTGGGTGAATGAGTCTAGTGATACCTGACCAGAATTTCTGTGGACTTTGATGGCTGGTATTTTGAAGTTGGAAGAAGAAGTTTTTCTTTGTCTGATATTATAGATGCTTTATTAGAGTTTTTGATTTGTTTAAATTTTAAGTGATCAGATGGGTTTTTAGAGGTACGCCATTTGGCCCAGAATTTGTTTCCTACCAAATTTTTTTTCTTAGTTTCCTTAGTAAGCCATGGTGCTGTTTTGGTGGTGTTCCTAAGGGTATAGGAAGGGGCATGGTAGTCTAGGATTTCAAGGAACTTGAATTGAAGTATGCCATAGCTTCCTCAAGTTGGAGGCATTTTAATGGTGTCCAGTTACATACACTCAGTTCATTTTGGAAGTGTTCTGGGTTGAAATGTTTATTTGAGCGAGTAGTTCTAAAGGTTGTAGGGCAGGGTGTATTAAGCTTTTTCCTAATAATATAGGTTAGGGAGTGATCACTAGGGTCATCCGGCAGGATACCTACATTATAGGTTATTGACTGGGTATTTATTAGGATCCAATCTAGGGTGGTTTCTTTGTTGGTGGGTTTATGGGTGAGGGTAGGTCAGGTGATAATTTGGGAGAAGCCATGTAGATTTATGTGATTAGTTGGGTTGTCAGTATTACAGGTATTCCAGTCTATATTAAAGTCACCTAGCACAATAGTTTCCTGTGGATAGTTAATGGACAGCCAGCAAAGGATATTTTCTAGGGAGTTGATGTTATTACCTGGAGGAAGATATGAGAATAAAATGTAGATGGATTTACAAGTATTTAGCTGTAGCTTAGTGATAAGAATTTCAGAGTTGGTATTGGATGGTGGGTGAGCATTTAGTAGTGAAAGTTGGAGATGCTTGTTTTTTGGGTTGGTGAAAGCTAGAGTAACTGAGATGTTCATAAGCAGTTAGGGTATAGGGAATGCAAAGGAAAGGAAGAATTGAAAATAGAAGTAGTGGTTTGAGGTAAGTTGATAAGGATGGAATAGGCATTGTGCTGCTAAATTAGAGGGTGGAGAGTGGAAGGGTGAAGTGTGTGTTAAAATAGGAGGAGTGTCTTAGAAGATGGATAGCTTTAATGAGTTATGGAATGGGATAGGATAATGGTGTAAGTGGGAGTGGTTAGAGAGGTATAAGGTCAGATGCAGTGGGGTTGGGTAGGATTTGGGGGTAGGGTAGTGGAGCGGAGTGAGCCCGCAGGGCGAATGGAGTGGGTAGAGCTAAGTAAAGGAAGAAGACCTGAGGAAAACAATCAGTGGAATGCTGACTAATAGAGGTAAGTTAGGAGGAGGTAGCTGAAGGAGGTAATAGAGGTAATGATAGTTTGAGTAGGTTGGGTAGATAAGAGAATTATAGTGAATGTAAAAGGGAAAAGTGGGACAGAATGAAACAAGTAAGGTAAAACTAATTACCTAAGAGATTCTATTTAGAAGCTGAAGGCTAGGTGTACTAGGAAAAGGGTGCCCTCTAGTGGGTAAACACTGTACTGCTACAGTAGCTCGTGGGAAAAGTGGATTTAGGAGTAAGGGTGGGAAAAGTGAAGTCAAGTGCAGGAGCAACAAGAGGGAAGGGATGGAGGTAGAGGAGTACAGAGGAGTAAGGCTGCTGGCTATCCTGGCAGGGAAGGGAAAGTTTACTACCTACTTAGTTTAGAAAAAATATCTTTTACATACAGTAACAAACATACTTTCTGGCTTCCTTGAAGGGATGAGTTCAGGGAGAAGATAGCAGGTACTATTTAATGCAAGGACTCAGGGTCTTCAGGTAGGGCAGGTTATCAATCCTAAAGCAGGACAGGCAGCTAGGCAGGCTGGGTAGACAAAGGGAGAAAGAAGAGAAAGTAGTGAAGAAAAAAGAAAAAAAATAAATAAAAAAAAAAGTCCTAGTCAGTTAAACAATATAATAGAATACACTCTAAATCAGTTTAGCTGTGTAACAGGGGTGTGCAAAGAAAATAAACCTTTAGGTTATAACAGTCAGTTGCAACAATAGTACAGTGAGAGCTTATTATCCAGTAAGCAAATATAAACAAATTAGAATCACTATAGCAAATATAGGTAGAGTATTAGCAGTTCAATACAGTGTATGCATGACTATAATGCAGATTAAATTCCATTCTTATTAACCAGTAAGCAAATACAAGCAATTAGAATCACTATAGCAAATATAGGTAGAGTATTAGCAGTTAAATACAATTATCCCGCGGTGGTGGTGCTGTGGTAGCACTGTCGCCTCACAGTAAGACGCTGTCCGGTTTGATTCTCAGCTAGAGCGTCTTCTGCGTGGAGACATGCGTGAATGGGCGTACCTTCGTTGAAGGTTGTGCGTCAGGCCTGGCAAGCCGGTACGTAAAAAGTCAACTGCCAATCATTAGCGGAGCGGAGTTCCGCTGTGGCGACCCCTAACCCGGAAAATCCGAAAGACACAAACAAACAATTAGCAGTTCAATACAGTGGATGCATGACTATTATGCAGATTAAATTCCATTCCATAAGATGTTCTGGTTTAGGGACTAACGCTGAGAATGAAACAGTACAAGATAGTAAGCAACTATGCACTTTAACCCGATAGGCTAGTTTCTTACCAGAATGAACATGCTCACTATGTCAGCAAAAAGTTAGCTAGATTCTATGTTAATAATTAGGAAACCTAGGTAAATTATAAGCTTAATACCAAAAAGCCCACTACTATATAGTAAATATATTACACAATACTTTTACAGATGTTTTTTTCTTCCTATTCCATCATTATTTATTGAACTGTTTCAGCCTTTTGCATAGGTGCCCTCCCTGATTTGTCACTTCTTGGTTCTTCTTCCTGTATATATGACTGGGGAGTATGAGCTTTAGTTCATGTCTTTTCATGGTATTATTTTCTATAATCTTCTCTACAATTTTTCTATTTTTTGTTACACATTTCTTACCTAACACCTCTAAAATCTGTACCTTCACATTTCTTTCAGTTTGTTCTACATTCTCTGAGTATTGAGCTGAGTCTTACAGCTCAATATTTGTAGTCTATTATTTCTCATCAAAAATATCTTAAAATTCTTCTCTGTTATGTTCTACACGGATTTGTGTGATTTTTCTAAATGTCCTACCCACTTCACAGCACTTAAAATGCTTTTGTTTTTTCCAAGTCCTTACTTATTAAAAAGAAAAGAATGCAGAAGCTTTCTTTCTCACTTAGTTTTCAGCTTCAGATCACCATGTTTTAAAGTTCTCACGCTCTTCCGAACAACTACAGACAGGCTCAGCATTACACTTTCTGTTCCTGCTATTTTTCATTAAGGATTTCTGTGTCAGAAAGTGTTAACATGGTTTTATGTTTTGGAACACAATGTTTTTCAAGTCCTCAGACTCTTTGAGCGACCACAGAGGGGTTGTCTGCTTTGCTTTGTTTTCTCGGGGGAGGGGGGATCTATGCTAGCAGACCTTAACAATTTTTAGCTTCAGGGCAACAAGTTTTAAAGTTCTCAGTCTTCACAAGTGGGTACTTCCATGGCTGTTTATAATCTGAGTGTCACAATGCACTTCTTTATTGCCCTCCAAAGGAATTTAAAACATGGTGTTTTGTAGGTGTTCGTCATAGAACCCACTCAATAGAAAACATCAGCAACACAAAGTGAAACACTTTACAACTCTACAGTTGATCAAAGGAATTCGAGGACTTTAAAACATGGTACCCTGAAGCTAAAAACTAATGTCTACAGTAAGAAGTACTGATTTGCACTCAAAGATTAACCCTCTTCTAAGAACCCTTCTTTGGAGTTTGAGCAATTTAAAATATGGTATCCTGAAGGTGAAAGACATTTTTAAAATTATGTGACAAGAAGACAGTGAAACAAGTCAGCCTCAGCACTCTGTGGCTGTTACAAGGAGCTTAACTTTAAAGCATGGCACCCTGAAAGTGGAACCAAATAGACTTTAAAACATGATGCCCTGAAGGCATCCTTAAATTAAGAATCTTGCATTGCACTCAGATTATTAACAACCTCTTAAGTACCCAGTGTGGTCCTTTGCTCATATCCTAGGAAGGGAGTTAACAAATTTATTACAATTAACCATTTATACTCCTCAGAAGATTCCTAAGTATCTCTGAGTGTAGTAGTTTTGTCCTTTCATAGATTTGGTGGTTTCTTTTGTAAATTATCATTCTGGATTTTCAAAAACTTCAACTATAATCAATTGTCTCTTTCTTTCTTAATTTGCCAGAGGAAAGGCAGTTATTTTGTGTGAAGTACTTGTTTAGCAGTATAAAGTGGTACTATTTTGTTCAGAATGATCTGGTCTGTATAGCCTTGAAAAAGATTTGAAGGATTCTGTTAGGTGTCAATTTAAAGTTTAGAGAGATAAGGTTGGGAGTTTCTCTGTGCTGGCTGGGAGATGCACAGAAAACACTCCAACTTTGAGAGACCTTTTAATTGGAACGTAAGTGAACTCAATCTGTTCTTTGAGGCACAGCTCATGCCAATGGCGGCTCAAGGCAGAATGCTGCAGGGTGGTAGCTGAATATGGAGAAGTGCCCATTTTATTCTTGCTTATCTCCGCATTCTTTCTCTGATACAGCATATCACTGGGCTGCATTCATAGAGGTTCATCAGTGCCAGTAAATGATCAGAGTCTTACTTGGTTGGGTTGCCTTTCCATCCATCTCATGCTATGCCTCATTTATGACAGAAAAAAGTTTGCTGACACCATCAAGAAACTTACAAGTGCATTTTTATCTACACCTTTGATGATAAGTATTGTTAAAGGCTACACAATTATTTGAGTGAAAGACTATGTGCATTGTTCACAACTTAGTCAAATCAATGTTTCACTATCCACTTTCAAAAATGTAGTTAATTTCTTCAGTTTTCTACAACTTACAATGCTTGTAATCATAAGTTTGTACTGCCCATCAACAGACTAGCAAAAAGTCTTACCTCCTCAGTCTGTGACCTGAAAAAAAATCAGCTGTTGAAAGGACTTGCATAAGTCCAAGGAAGACATCTTAAGCAGCAGTAGTGTCCTTGAAGAATCTGCTTACGAACAACCCTGTACATACTGGAAAGGATTGTCTTCAATAGGTAACATACAAACAGCTGATAGGAGTCAAGGTTGGGATGCCTAATGTTTTTGAAAGTTTGAGATGAGACATAGCAAACTGCATGTTTTTAGAGTGTTCTTTTATATATATATATACTTTTGAAAGTCTCTTGCACCCTTTCAAATATTTCAGAATATTCCCTCATCCCCTCTCTGTTCCTGTAATAACTATGAAAATTAAACATGGTGTATTGCAAGCATTTCATTTTCTACTAATTATTGTTATTGACTGATTTTATATCCTCTTTGTCTACCTGAAGCTACTTAAAATACATCACAAACAGTTCAACACATTTTCTTTTCTGTGAACGTGCTAGTATTTTTGTAAATGGTTTCTTCTAGCTCTCCTTTTAACCAAAACTGTATTGGTACAAAACAGGAAGAGACAACACATAGCATTAACAACTTGAAGAAAAGATGACCAAACACTATCCCAACCATATTTATAAAAGGTAATAGGTAACAGTAGGAAAATTCAGTTGGGTAGAGTAAGAAGAAAGAAAAGAGGAAGAAACGTGCACAAAGATACTAGCATGCACTTATAAACAACTTATTGGGGGGGGGCATCAACCATACAAAAAGCTACTAATTAATTGAGAGATGACTGATGCTAGAACTTGAATCAGCAGAAACCTTTCATCAGAATTCCTGGCAAAATGCATAAGAGACTGCTATCCTGATAAGGCCTGATGAGTTTGGGAAGATGATGGAAAACCTTTAAGGCCATCATCCTGAACCTCCATCTTAGGCCAAACCTGCCTATGCTAGAAAGTCTGTCTGGAACACAGCATGTCTTGGTAATGAAAATATAAAACCTTGGAACAGTGTCCATCATATCTGCTAGCTGAGTCCACAGTTGATGTACCAGTGGGCATAGACAAATTTTGTAATAGGCTTAATGCCCCCCCCCGGCAGTGAGAACATGTATTAGCAGAATTAATTGTTTTTTTATTGAGCAGTTTTACCAACCCAGTAACCCTATTCCAAAAAGGAAGAGTTTCTCAAAATGTAGGGCCAGCTGATGGACTTGACAATAGAGTTTTTTTAAGTGCTTATTGTCAGCTCCACTGCAGGCAGGGTCTAAATCCATGGCATTCCTACTGAGTAAATCAAAGCATCTAGAGGAATACTTTAGCAACAGAGAAATGAACAGGGCTTTTATCCTCATACTATGAGCTGAGGCCTGACCATAAAGGCATTCTTTAGTTAGTATGAGTAATGGTTACAGCTCAAGGCTGTAGCACATGGAGGATCACATCACAGCATACAAAATATATAAGTATATATATATATATATATATATATATATATATATATATATATATATATATATATATATACATACATATACATACTTATACATACATATATATATATATATATATATATATATATATATATATATAAAATACACAAGTATTTCCAGTGATCTGTAGAAAATGTCATCCCCAAAAAGGTATTAAAGAACCCCATAAAGATGACACTGGAGAAAACTTAGTGATATGTTTTATGGCTCTCCAAGTTCCATAAATCTGAAACCATTGTTTAAGCATGTTAGGCAGAGCCTTGCTGCACCATACTGCTGCCCAGGGAGATCTGGCCTTGAATATCTTGGTTTTCATTTTGGCCCATTCTGGAGGGGAGGCTGTGTCATGGTTAAAGAGCTACAGGACTGTAACACCCACACTATATAGATGCCAGTCTGACACCCCTAGCCCAATGTGTTGGGGGAGCCTAAATAGCCATGTCTTGATCCCACACCTTCCATTATTCCACAAAAACGTATGTTGCAGAACAGTATAATCTTATGCCGTGGGCTATGGTAAGTGCCTGGGATATGCCGATAAGGGTAAAAGAGATGCAGTGATACAAGCATCTTAAGAAGGCTTATCTTGCCCAAAAGTTGAAGATGAAGTTTAAACCAGTAATGCACCCAAATGTAGATCTTTTTCCAGAGTAGCTCGAAATTCAAATTGATCATGCAATTTGGATCTGGTGAAGGATGCTAAGATATTCTGGGTGGCTGGTAGACCATTTGAATGGAAAATTTCCAGCCATAGGTTGAAGGAGCTTGGCAGTGGAATGAACAGGATAAGGCTCTGATTTGTTTAAATTGAGCCACAAACTAGAGATCCACTGGAACTGTTGAAGTATATTCAGGAGGGGTAAGGCCATCTTTGATCAGGTTTTGAATAAGAGCGACACAGTCATCAGCACAGAGTAAAGTTAGTCTTGATCCCAAAAATATCCCAGATATCATTAATCCTAGGTCTATTAAGAAACCTTTTGAGTGGATCCAGAGCTAAAAAAAGTGACAATGGGCACCCTGGATGGGTCCCTCTCAATAAAGGAAAGGAGTGGAAATGGAGTTGTTGACTACCATTGCTGCCCTGGGTTCGGCATATAAAGCTTGCACTGATCTTATAAATGTAAATGGGAATTTTTAATTGTCATGTACACTCTATAAATGTGAAGTGATAGTCAAATGATTTGTCAGAGTCCAGGAAGGGGCCAGCACAGGTGCTGGTACAGACTGCAGTCCTTGCATGTACAGGCTAAGAGTTCTAACATGGGTGTAGCTTGACCTCCCCTTAATGAATCCTGCCTGAATGGGGGAAATTTAACTCTGGTATGAGGCTGCTTAATCTATTGGCCATCACTCTTGCATAGATTTTAATATTAGCATTGAGTAAAGAAATATGTCTAAAGTTCTTCACATTTGTAATGTCCTTGCTTGGTTTGGGGGGAAAATAATATGTGAGGTGGGTGAAAGATTGATCTTACCCTCTGCTTGAAAGAAGTGAAAAAGAACTTCCAAGGATGGTGTAATAAGAGTTTCCAGTGTCTTATATTGATCACCAGTAAGACCATCCAGTCCTGCGGCTTTTCCTGAGGGCATTTTGTGTGCATTTCAGGACTGTGAAGGCTGCAGCAAGCTGTTCTACCTGAAAGGGTGAAATCTGGGAAGAGGGAATCCCTCTGTAAAGTGTTGGATTTCAACAAGTAAATGCCCTGGCATCTCTTTTGTGTCGCTGTAAAGAGAGTGAAAACGATTTACAAATAGAGATGTAATGTCTTTAGGCCTAGTTACAACTTTACTTAACTTCTTCTCAGTTAGCTTACATACTTATCCAAAACTCACAAAACCTCCGCCAAAACCAAAAACCAAAAAATGGCAACTGCACCCCAGGCAATTTAATAAAGATGAATTTTACTCTTGCCTGTGGAGCAGTTGTTGTTTTCTTTTACCTTAGAAACTTGACAATGCAGCCATCACTGCTTGACCAAGCTCTCTAAGAGTTTTAGAGAGTCGACCCCCAACAGTACAAGCATGGGTTCTGAGACACTGTAAGTTGAGCAAAGTTCTTCTGTGCTGCAGGATACTAAGCTTCTTGTGTAACTCTCCTATATTATTCAATTTTTGGACATCCTTAAACTTTGTTAGTTTACACTAAGTGAGTGCAATATATAGCTGTTCAAAATTCCTCTTACCGGAGTCTTTATCTGATATAAGCTGTGCCTTGGCCTCTGAATATGGTGCAGTTAGCTCCATTTTCAAAGAATCTCACCAAACTGCTATGGGGAAAGACCCAGTAGGGGTTGGATATAATGTATGTTTTTGAAGCACCCTCTCAATAAATTCCATTAGATGGGATCTGGTAGAATCGGGGGGGGGGGGGGTCCATCCACTATGCTCTGGAGTCCTCATTTGCTGAAATCTCAGACATAGACTGCCAAGTAGTTTGAAAATGGAGCAATATGCTTGCCTGTTTGAACAACCTTGGAAACTAGGTTCCTTGAAATAAACCAATATTCTAACCTGCTAGACTGTAGAGTATGGGGTGCCGTAAAAGAAAAAAAAAACATATTTGTCAGGATGTAGCATCCCCCAGATATAATCTAAAGCCATGGACTCAATAAAATGCCTTAGAACCTCCTGGGATTTCAAATGTCTTTCTGATTAGTTTCCAAACAATTCTTGATTGAGTCTAGCAGACCATTAAAATTGTCCCCAGCTATCAAAAAGGAATTCAAATGTGAATGGGCCTCCAAAGAGGCAAAGAGGTCCATACATAGGGAAAGATGATCTGTACAGAAATGGTGAAACCATAGACATTAGCTAAAACCATAGATATTAGCTACAGTGAGCTGACCATGGCATGTATCAAACATTTCAAACAACCCCTTCCCTCTGCTACTCCTTAGAAACCTATTTAGAGATTTATTTACAAAGATGGACACTCCTGATTTTGCAACTGTGTGCAAGTTATGCAAATAATCAAATTAGCAATATTTTTAACAATATAATATGACCTTTGGCTATTTTACATTATACTGAAATGGCACAACATCTGCTGAACATTTTTGCATCCAGTATGAAATTTTGTTTCTCTTAACCTTTAAGCCTTGTACATTAACTGACAAACATAAAACCATTATATGGTACAATGCAAACACCAGCTGACTTATTGTAAAAATAACAAATATGAAGTAAAACTGGGATGATGTATTGGCTCAAACATAAGTCTCTCCCTTGGGAAGGTAACTAAAACTCCCTGCAACCTCCAACCAATAAATAATGAGGAAAAACAGTTGGGGAAACACAACACACACATTGCAAACTGTTTGGTGAAGAGAAAGGTCATATCATTAAACTCTACATTTGATATAATGCCATTTTCTTTAAGACTTTTACTGTCCTATGACTTAGAACTCTCTCCATACCTTTTGGTTTAGTAGACACAGAACTTGACTTGATACCTTACCACTGTGAGCTTTGACCCCTGGACCAAACTTTCAACCATTTTCTTCAGTCAGTCAAAGTTGAGGCGTCCTCGTTTAGAGCTTGTAGTGAAGAAAATGATTTGATTGCTCATGGGTGTCATCCTCAAAAAGCATCCTAGTGGAGGATTTAGTTGGCTGCTTTCTCACTCTGTGTGTAGGACATGATGCCTGTGGAGAGGGGAAACCATCCCCAGGCTGCTGTGGAGCATTACAATTTCAGCTGCAAACATAACAGGGTCTGTCGGAACTCTCACCTGGCTGTGCAATGGTGTGTGTCTCCCGTTGGCGTCCATGGCATCAGGGATATATGTAGGAGATTCATTAACTGCTGCTGAGGGTAACTAATACTGCCATAGAAAATTCAAACCAGAGTCAGGATCTTCAAAGCTATAGTATTTATTTTGGTATTTCAGGGAGAGTGTTCCAGGGCTTCTAAAGAAGGTGGGGGATATTATTTTTAATACACAATGATCTGACATTAGTGAAGGTTCTTTCTGACTACTTGTGGTGAGAAATCTTGGAAAATGTAAACTTTGTGTGCCAGCATTAAACAGCCCTCATTAGCTGCTTTCAACACTGCCTCTGTCCTCATTAGCTGCTTTCAACACTGTCTCTGTGAGAAAAGCTTAGAAGTGTCATAATAATTTGTCTAGGAGGAGATGGGGGAGGGCTGACTGCCCAAGAGCACAGTGAGCTCTCTCAGTTATTTGATGGTTTGATGCAAGAAGATCATTGTCAACCTTTCCCCAGAGTGCTTGTAGCTAAATTTGTGGTTTAATGAGAGTTGCTGTTGTGCCTGCAATGGAAGGGTGTGGTGCTGTTGATTTTCTTCCAGGGATCTGATTGCAATCCCATACTGTTCGAGAAGAGTTTTTTGCCACACCACTACTTCCTTTAACTCAGCAGTATCCTCCAGAATTCTGGATATTAAGAGTTAGGTTGTCTAGCTTGGCAGAGAGCTCTGGCATTGACGATTGTGAGGTAACAGCCATAGCCATATGCTGAAACAGCATATGCGATCTACACACATACCACTCAACCTTTTGTTGCAAGAAATCTGGACAAAACCCAAAATAATAGGGGAACCAATGACAAAAAAATAGAGATTTGCATTTTTATGAGAAACAGACCAAAAATATGAGGTAAAAATCCAGACAGTTGAAAGCTATTTCCACTCATAATGAAGGCAAGGATGGGAAAATGGGGTCAGCCTTAAGTTAAGTGGCATCCTGTGCTCAAGGGAGCTATGGCAACCTACCCCTGCACACCCACCACCCATTGCACCCAGCCTGGCCTACTCACACCATACAGATTACTTTTCCTTCCTTTTTCTCACAGTCTTACTCTTATGTTTTCAAAACTCGTTTTTACATCCACTGATGACCAGAACAAAACTAATGATTAAAGCAAGAAATTCAGTCTTGTTCTATAACTCTATTTTTCCTTGAATCCTTTCAACACACACTAACTAACCAAGATTTACATAGGGTATTCTGTGTTGGATTTACCTGCCCCCCCCCAACTTTTTTTTTTAAACATGACTGTAAACTGATCAGATGACATGAGGGTCACTTACTTTCATCCAGGCAACCCCCACCAAGCAGTTACAGCCACATCTATGTACAATTCAGATGATGGAGTGTGATAAGAAGATGGCCATGAATTACATTTCACCTTTTGCTACAAATATTTGACATACATTAAAATATTCCAAGTTGCTTTGCGCAAATCACTCTAGTCCTCCAAAGTTAGAATAATAAGCAAACAACAACATACTGCTTTTCTCTTTCCTCCACACGCAGCCACGGGACTATACATAGTCTGTGCATATCAGGTGTCAAGTTAAGTCAAGTAGTTCAGCTTACTTATTTCAAATGTTCACAAATACAGCAAAGCAAGATAGTAGTGACTGATTAAAACTGAGCAATGGACAAGAGCATTGGTTACCAAAGTGCCACATTTTATTTATTATTATACATTATTTCATTGCTCTAAAAATAAATAAATTGAAAAAAAGTGTTCTTTCAACCATTCCAAGGACAGCATCCTAGGCAGTAGCCTAATTCGCCTATGTGTAAGGCTGGCCCTGCAGGAAAACAAGAAAAAGGCTAGTACAGGAATACATAATTCCATAATGCATAGGAACACACAATACAGGAATTAATAAAGGCTAGTACAGGAATACATAATTCCATAATGCATACCAACATAATACAGGAATTAATAAAGGCTAGTACAGGAATACATAATTCCATAATGCATAGGAACACACAATACAGGAATTAGTAAAGGCTAGTACAGGAATACATAATTCCATAATGCATAGGAACACACAATACAGGAATTAATAAAGGCTAGTACAGGAATACATAATTCCATAATGCATAGGAACACACAGTACAGGAATTAATAAAGGCTAGTACAGGAATACATAATTCCATAATGCATAGGAACACACAATACAGGAATTAATAAAGGCTAGTACAGGAATACATAATTCCATAATGCATAGGAACACACAAAACAGGAATTAATAAAGGCTAGTACAGGAATACATAATTCCATAATGCATAGGAACACACAATACAGGAATTAATAAAGGCTAGTACAGGAATACATAATTCCATAATGCATAGGAACACACAATACAGGAATTAATAAAGGCTAGTACAGGCATACATAATTCCATAATGCATAGGAATACACAATACAGGAATTAATAAAGGCTAGTACAGGAATACATAATTCCATAATGCATAGGAACACACAATACAGAAATTAATAAAGGCAAGTACAGGAATACATAATTCCATAATGCATAGGAACACACAATACAGGAATTAATAAAGGCTAGTACAGGAATACATAATTCCATAATGCATAGGAACACAATGCAGGAATTAATAAAGGCTAGTACAGGAATACATAATTCCATAATGCATAGGAACACACAATACAGGAATTAATAAAGGCTAGTACAGGAATACATAATTCCATAATGCATAGGAACACACAATACAGAAATTAATAAAGGCAAGCACAGGAATACATAATTCCATAATGCATAGGAACACACAATACAGGAATTAATAAAGGCTAGTACAGGAATACATAATTCCATAATGCATAGGAACACAATGCAGGAATTAATAAAGGCTAGTACAGGAATACATAATTCCATAATGCATAGGAACACACAATACAGGAATTAATAAAGGCTAGTACAGGAATACATAATTCCATAATGCATAGGAACACACAATACAGGAATTAATACAATCTATGAGTGGTCAAGAAATGGCTTCCAAATATCAAGATTAAAGAGTGAGCGTAAAGAGAGCACAGCTACAGCAGCCTGATTTACAAATGCTGATTTAAATGGTTGGAGCAGTCTCAGGAAGCTTCTACTTCATCTTTGTACATTGTCAGCTCTTTGTTTTATTGTCACAAAAACTGAGAAGAGCATGCAACTTTAGTGTCTAATCTAGTCGTTAAAACATACTTGTAATTAACTCGCAACAAACGTTTGTTTTCTTGCACATTCATTTGCGCTGTAATGAGTTCTATACAGCTACTTATTTTACTATTGTTTTTACATTATTAAGTGAAACTGCTCTCCTTATACTGGATTCTTCTTTTCTTATTCTTATTCTCATGTGGGAATGCTTATTTTTTGCAGTTGCAGAAACTCACCCACCTAAACTCGAATGGGCACATTTGGTTATGAATTTGAAGCTGGAATAGATAGACTGAGATAGCAAGTCCAGATATGTTGACATGACCACAGTGCTATGACAAACCATCTATACTTTTGATCTCCTTGTTTGACTTTATTTTGCTGATATCCAAATATTATCATGAGCTTTACAAATACGTTCAAATTTTGGATTTTTTTCATGAACTGTTTGTGTTTTATACTGACATTTGGTAGTGGATTTTCCTGCAACTTCAAATGAAGTTCAACGGGCAAGCCTTGCTGTACCTTTTGTGTTGAGGGGTCTGCATCCCATACCCCTCCTCAAATTATATACACCAACTCCACAGTTGCATCATGATGGAGAAAAGGGCAAACACCCTTCAACGGTTCACTGCCAGCTCACAATATTCAATATGTTGAGGTAAAACTCACTACAATGCTAACATATGCCAGTGAAGAACACTGAAGCAAAAGGCATCAGTGAAGTGTAGGTAAGCTGTGACAATCCTGGTATCGTATCCACTCATTCAATGATTTTTAGCTCTATTAAAGAAGTCATTGCCAACTTCACAACTTCTCAATGTAGGTTTTCAAAGTTTAAGTCAGCATCCTTTCAGTCACTGTGCTGTTATTTCTTAAACATAAATTTTCACTTTGCAGCTGTTCAGAATATTAGCGCAAAAAGAAATGTGCAAACTTAGTTCACTAAATGCCACTGGTTAGGGTACCCTTCCCAGATAAGATATGGAGTTTATTGGTTTTATAATACTGTGCTAGCAGTTCAATACCAATGCACTACAAATTTCTTTCAATTTTGCTATACTTGTTTTGTTGCTCCTATGCTACTGAGACAGAAATTAAAAGCTTTTTCATCATGAAATAGTTGTAATTCACATATTCAATGATGGAGTTATTTATTTCATATAGGAGTTCATTTCCCTAAGTGAACATTATTGATTATTCAGTATTTCTAAATCCCCCCTTACATTTTTCTGAATATTGTTAAATGCTGCATTACATGGGTCAGTTGTACAAATCACTGTACCAGTGTGAGACAGGTGAAACATAAAGCCTGAAGAACAACCTGATTCTGTCTCTCAGGATCAGTCAATATCTGACTCAGCATATAAAGAACAAGATGACAGTTGTTGTTACAGAGTTAATTATTGATGTGCTTTTCAAATCTAAGGTTTTGTTTTCATCAGTAATTAAAGTCAAGAATAACACCAAATTACTTCACATTTATGGAGAAATGAAAGTACTTGCATGAAATCAGTCATACATTATTAAAAAGCAGCAGTAATTGCCAGTAACTGCAATGTTTCAGTTAGTCTCATGTCATATGTCTGTTGGTTGCCGTGGTAATCTTTGGCTTGCCCTTAATCATGAGCAGTGTAAAGCAAGTATAAGGAGATTAAGGGCAGAAATTATTTTTACAATGAAGATAGGCTGGATGATTTTTTTCTTTTCTTGAGGACTGTTAATTCACCACTGTACCTGTTATGAAATAATTCAGTATACATGTGTATACTAATATACTGTTTATA
Organism: Protopterus annectens; assembly: GCF_019279795.1. Classification (NCBI taxonomy): domain Eukaryota; kingdom Metazoa; phylum Chordata; order Ceratodontiformes; family Protopteridae; genus Protopterus; species Protopterus annectens. The sequence continues at coordinate 325,018,158 of NC_056739.1, read as the reverse complement.
TCATCAGGAATACAATGACCATGTTCTTTTATTGTAAGCCACATTAGGAACGTAGCAAGCACATGCATATAGACCCCTTAATGAAAGATAGGCTTGAACTGCAAAAAGGTGGTTACCTGTGATGTAAAGAATCATTAATTACCTTATTATCTCAATAGATATTGTATGATAGCCAAATGGAAGTACAGAAACATGACCAACTGCCATACCAATACAATTTTCAAAAATAAATACTCATTGCTGTTGAGTAACTGGGCCTTTACACATTATAGAAATGACAGGTGTTTTCAACTTTGTGTTTCATACCATTCTGTACACTTAGTATCTGCTAACAACACCAATATGATGCTAGAATATAGTATTTGATAAAAACAACTGTCCACAGTAACTGCTGTTACTCCGACCAGTAAGTAAGGAAAACTTTGTGTCCACAGTCAAGGCTGTCCTCAAAAATATTGTGTAATTAACCATCTATTTAGACAAGGACAGAAAGTAATGGATACAATCCTGAGTGGGAGACTGTCAGCACTTCTAAAGAACTAACATGATTTCATGGCCAAAATGAGCTCTCTGTTAAACCAGATCAGTTGTATGAATGTCTGATTGTCATCAGTAAGAGTAGATGACCAGTATTTGAGGTCTGTCTGGACTTCCACAAAGTCTAAGAGGAAAAGTGTGGTTGAGGTTTGAACCAAGACTAAGAAACCGAATTGCTGCATTCTTGAATGGTAAGACACAGAAAGTTCTGGTCAAGAGGATGTCAGGATAGTGACTAGTAGGGTACTCTAGGGGTCTGTCTTGGGGGAAATCTTCAGTGTGAATATATATCACCATATATTTGATAGAAAAGCGAACAGGATCAGCTGCTGCACTGATATAAACATACATGGAGTAGCGGAGGATGGGTGGACAGCTTTCAGAAATATTTGGAAAAGCTGACCAAGTGGGGCTTGGTAGAAACAAATGCAAAGTCCTGGACTTGGGCCACAACAACTCTGGTGTCAAGAATGAACTGAATGCAGTGGAACTAATGGCATGACAGACAGGAAAATATGTTGTGGGTGTTGATTACAAGTGCACTGGACCAGAAGGAGCAGTATGAGAGGCTGCAGTAGTAAGCAGAATGCTGGGGTGTATCTTCAGGGTTGGCCCCAAAAGGAAAGAAATAATGCTTCTACTCTATAGGGCCCTGGTGATAACACACCATGAGTACTGTGTGCAGTTGTGGATGCCATAGAAGAAAGAAGACATCAGGCTGGAAGGAATCCAGAGAAAAGCCACCAGAAAGATCCATGGGATGGGGGTGATAAGGGATGTGGTCACAGAATAAAAGAGCTGGAGTTCCTTTCATTTGAGAACAGAAGAGAATGGGAACATGATATTGCTGTACAAGGTCAGGCCGGGGAGATGTGAAAGGGTTGTTACATACAGGATAGATAGAGGGGGAAGAAGGGGGCATAGATAGCAGATTTTAGGGCTTAACTACTCCCTCCTACTGTGTTTTACTTGTAGTTTGCTTTTAACTGCATATTAAAACTTGAAAAGAGACCACAGCGCTGTCTCTTCTAAGTCAGACAGAATTTTTTTTTACCCTCCCACGTGGTCACTGTTGTGTTCTTAAACACCATTGTCTTTCTAGTTGCCTGCCCCTTATATTAATTTGACCATATATCTCATTTCCTCTCTGCTTTTACTGGCTGGTGTGAGTAAGCACAAAATTATCATTTTTTGAAATCACACTCTTTCAACTACTTACATTTATTGGCCATCCAACTGTATTCCATAGTACCAGAATACAAAAGTGACCACCCCCTTTCAATCTATCTTGCTGTTTTAAAAATAGTGACTCTCCACTAAAACATAACTTTTTAGACAGGTAAAACTTAAGTTACCTACTTTCACATTTAACTCCTCTAGTGCACACTGCAGTATTTAGGATAAACCATTTTTTGCATCTTATCTTTAAGCATCTATTGCAAGACCACCAGTTATTGGAGAGCCCACATTCTGCCTCTCAATAGTCATCTTGGGATTAGTGCTTCTATTTTCTCCTGGTGAGAGAAGGAGTGCAGTTACATTATTTCCTGGAGACTGCTGATCACCAGAAAGCTGTATATATATATATATATATATATATATATATATATATATATATATATATATATATATGTATATATAAAAACTTTATATGTGACCGCTTGGAATCTGTGCTTATATTCTGATCCTGGTGAGTGTTTGTGCTTAACGTACCTGATTGGTTTGGTTGCTATTCAAGACATCTACCAAAAAAAGGCTACAAGCCTGCAGACCCTTGCATCATCTGGGACAGGACTGTGGATCACCAAACAAGGCCGTGGCCTGCTTCTCTTCTTGGGATTGGTGCTAACATTTTGCTTCTAGTGAGAGAAGAAGCAAAGGAGTATTGTATCCCAACAGAGTGAAGCTGTGCTGAGACCATCATTACTAATAGCCAGGCAGTAACCATTCATGCAACTCCCCTCTTTTCATCATTCTTGACAACTAATTATTTATTTTTTAGTAAGTACAGTTTGATTTCTTTCTAACTTCAGAATATCTGCCTAAATACTTGAGTCTTAAATTTTCAGGGTCTACGTATTAGTTTCCCGTCAAGTGCTTGGCAGTGCTCTGTACAGACTCAGACACCTTGAGTGACATTTTTCCTGTAAAAGGGATATATAAGGAAACAGCTCCAGTACTTAGTAATAATGAATATCTCTCCTGGCATGTCTAAAGGTCAGTTCCCTGTGCTTTCTCCTATTAACCTGGTGAACTTGGGTATTCTGAGGCAGTGTAGCAACTTCCTCATGTACACAGACAACCTTCTCCTCCTACCTCCTAACACTCAGATTTGTGAGAGATGCACTTGTATATCCAAATTGGAAGCCATGAACTCTCAAGCCAAGACCGGAATGGCTGGTCAAGAGGAGAAGGTCAACACCTGCACTACACCACATGCAACACATAGCCCTCCAGAACCCCCACCATCATAGCTCTTTATTTATTTATTTATTTTTATTTTATTTTACATTTGTTGACCGGGCTAGTCTAACTGGATACATGTCCATTTTCAGTAGAGGCCCGGGGAGAAAAGCTCCACTTTAAACTAAATAAATCAAGACAAACGAAAGTCCATGCAATATATACAGTACATAAACCTGAAGAATTATTTCATCAAATTGAGTTATACAGAACTACAAATATACAGATTGCGACTACTAAGTTTAATAAGGTAAAATACAGTATTATTACCAAGGGAAAGAGATAGATATTCTAGATTAGAATATTAGATATGAATGTGCTTTTGTAAAGATGTAAAATGGCTATGATAAAGTGTGTAATACTGAGAAGTAAGAGAATTAATGAATGTATGTACATGGGGAAGTAGTTACAGTCATAGTGAAAGAGATAGATTGGTTTACATACAAGGTGGAAAGATAAGAGCTCTCTGAAGAAAGCAAGGTTGTTAGGAGCATATTCAGTGCAAGCAGCTTGGGAATAAGATACTAAGAAGGGGGGGGCGGGATGAAATTACTAATACTGCAAAGAGGGTTATTGGAAGAGAATTATAGAATAATGTTATATTGGGGGGGGGGGGTTAGTCAGGGTTAGTACAAGGACAAAGCCATTGTGTTTTTAGTTGAGTTTTTAGTTGCTTTTTAAAGAGTGGTAATGATGAGAGAGATGTAAGTTTTGTGGGAAGTTTGTTCCAAATCATCCCCACTGTATTAGAGAAAAGAGAATCACCAGCCTTGTTGTGGGATTTCTGGATGGTAACCAGTAGTTTATTTGCTGAGCGAAGGTTAGTAAGGTTAGTGTAGGGGGGATGAGGCTACTGAGAATAGGAGTATTACTGGGCTGGTACAGAATTTTATGGGTAATGGAGAGTTGTTGAAATTCTAGCTGGTTATTTAGTTCAAGCCATCCAAGAAGTTTGAGATTTAGGCAGTGATGAGTTCTAAATGAGGACCCAGTAGCAAACCTGGCAATGTTGTTATAAGAAGTGGACAATTTGTTTAGGTTGCTTTTGGAAAGATTAGTATAAACTGGTGAGGCATAGAGGAGGGTGGAGATCAGATGGGTCTGGGCAATAGTAGTTCTGGCTTCTGGGGTGAGAAAAGGTTTTATCCTATATAAGGATCCAAGTTTTCTGTTTACAGTTTTAATAGTGGCATTAATATGTGAGTCAAAGTTGAGGTTATGGTCAATCAATACACCTAATAGTTTTGTAGTTGGGTCAGAAGCTATGATTGTACCGTCGATGGATATAACAGAGAAATCCATTGGGGTGGATTTAAAAGTTGGAGAAAATAGTAATAGTTTAGTTTTTTTTGCATTAAGGAGGAGGCGACATTGTTGGAACCAGTTTTCTACTTGGTTAAATACTGTTTGGGTGATGGACTGGAGTTCAGATGAGGTGGTTCCTTTACAAATCAAAGTGGAGTCATCTGCGTATTGTATGCTGGTAGGTAGAGGTAAATTAGTAGAAAGGTCGTTAATGAATATGGAGAAGAGTAGAGGTCCCAGGATAGAGCCCTGAGGGACACCAAGGGTAATAGGGAGAAATTTGGATAGGTTATTATCCCAAAGGACAGCCTGCTGTCTATTGTGCATAGAGGATTTGAACCATTGTAATGCCTGTGTGTCAAGTGAGAATGAGTTGAGTATGTTGAGTAGTATTTGATGGTTGACCATATCAAAAGCTTTAGAGAGGTCAATGAACAGAGCAGAGGAGTGCGTGTTATTGTTGCGATGTTTATTAATGCAGTCTGTAAAGGATAGGAGAGCAGTGGTGGTACTGTGGAATGGTCTAAAACCATGTTGACAGTCAGCTAGTAGGTTATATTGGAGAATGTGGCCAAGGAATTGTTGATGGATACATTTTTCCATTATTTTGGCTAGTGGTGATAATATGGCTATGGGCCGAAAGTTAGAGAGTTCAGTTGAGTTCCCTCCTTTGTGAAGTGGGATTATGTGAGAGATTTTCCAGAGTGAGGGAATGGAGCCTTCAGTTATGGTTCTATTGATTAGAATAGAAATGGGATAGGCAAGAGCTTTTGCAGCAGTTTGAAGGTATTCAGGTGGTAGGAGATCAGCTGAGGGAGTACAAGGTTTAAGTTTATGAAGTAGAGTGTAGATGAGGGTTGTAGGAATAGGTTTTAAGTGAAAGGTAGCTGCTAAGGTAGTTGGGGAGGATGAGAGAGTAGGGTTAACAGGTGGTAAGGTGTTAGCTAGAGATTGTACAGTTTCAGTAAAAAAGGTATTGAAAGCATCAGCAATCTGCGTTGGAGAGTTTAGGGAAAGACCAGATGGGGTAGGTGTTTTGGAGTGGCCTGGATGTAAAAGTTTATTTATGCCTGACCAGAAGCTTTGAGGTTGATTATGGTGATTTTGTTGGAGTTTAAAGAAATTGTTTTTTTTATCCTGAATTATTGATTTTTTGGTGGCATTTCTTAGCTGTCTAAAGTACTGCTGATCAATTGGGTCTTTAGTGTTTCTCCATTTGGACCAGATTTTATTTCTTTGTAGGATTTGTTGTCTGGTTTCTTTAGTGAGCCATGTGGCTGTTTTGTATCTAGTTCTTATAGAGCGTGAGGGGGCGTGGAATTCTAAAATTTGTAGGAATTTGGAGTTAAAATGGGATACTGCTTCATCAATTGGCAGGTGCCTTAGGGGTTACCAGCTCTTACATAAAAACACAAACCACATACCCACCTTTGTGGAGGCTCTCAATAGAAATCTACCCAAACAGCAGAGATCACCACAACACAGCACAAACCACAAGACACATAGCTCACCTACACTTTGTGCCCTCAACCTAAGCCCGTAAGGCAAAACAGCTTGCCAAATACCTTAATCATAGGTGACTCGATAGTGAGGCACACTGATGTTCCACTCACTGGGTTGAATAAGGAGAAGGTAACAGTCAGCTGTCTATCAGGTGCCAGAATCTGACGCATAACACATGCACTCAGGTCACTCCACAAGTACAAGTATGACTCTGTCTCTGTCCATGTGGGTGTGAATGACCTGAAATGCACCTCCCTGGACTACATGAAAAGTGACATGGAGAAGCTGTTGGATTATGTAACCCAGGTGGGTATGACCCTAGCCCTGAGCAGCATCCTACTATCGCCCAGAACGATACCACAGTACAAGCAGAAAATGATTGACTTCAACAATTGGCTATGTTTCTGGTGTCATTCTAAGGGGATCCAGTATCTGTCTGCTTGGGATGACATGATTGACAGACCTTGATGCTTTGCCAGAGATGGCCTGCATCTGTCATCCCTGAGTTTCCACATACTGGCTAAGGCTCTTGCCACCCCTGTAGTGCCTTTTTAGGTGATGTTCCAAAGACCAAATTACCACCATAACAGCTATAAATAAATGCAGTCTGAGAGTCATGCTGCTCAATGCTAGAAGTCTAAATGTCAAGATGCACTTGCTCAAAGCACTCCTCAAAATGGAGAACATTGACATTTGTGCTGTAACAGAGACCTGGTTTAAAGCAGCAGAAAACACCCCTGCACTACCAGGCTATAACTCATTCCACACCTTTTAGCCCCAGAACATGGAATGAAGCTCCAAAGGCAGTGGTGTCTCCATATTCATAAAGGATAAACACACCTCCTCAGACTAGTATCCCAGCATAATGCATCTGAGGTACTTCAGGTACAACTTACATTGGATAAGACAGCGATTCAGGTCATAGCCTGCTATAGGTCCCCAACCATGTCCCAGGACTCTCACTCCATGTTCCTAAGCACCCTGGAAACTATTAGGGTCCAACCCAACACTCTCATACTAGGTGGCTTCAACTACCCCTCCATCAACTGGGAAAACTACTCATGCACCAATACACTGGCCCAACGCTTCCTGGAATTCATCAGTTCCAATGCCCTGGACCAGCTCATTCTTACCCCCACTAGAGGAAGCAACATCCTTGACCTGGTTATTACTAACATGGGCAACTGTTGATCTATACCAATATCAATTCCTCCCTGGTTAGATCCGACCACAAACTAATTATAATGGAAATCCACATCTGACCCACACCCCTCGCAAAGGTAACCACCATGCAAAACTTCACCAAAGCTGACATTGAGCTCCTAAAAACAGAGGTGGCTAACTTCACGGCACCCATGTCAATGGAAAATAGATGCGTGACTGCCAAATCATACACCAATGCACTGTACGAACACGTACATAAATGCATGGAACTAGCCATACCCAACAGAACCAAGATGGTCTCCTCCAAAAAAAGGAAGCCAATTTGGTGGTCACCTGATATTAATAAACTCTACAACAGAAGGAAGAAACTGTTGCAGAAAAAGGTGAAGTCCAAAGACTGGAAAAACTCCCTTATTAGTCAAAACAAAAAGTTGAGATCCCTCATCAAAACCTCTAAAGCCAGCTATGAAGGCAGAATTGCAGCAAACACTAAAAACTACCACAAAGCCTTCTACAGTTATATCAAAAGTCTCCATGGCAACACCCAGGTTTGCTCGGAGTTATTGCACAATGGTACCTACTATACTGCGCCAACAAATATTTCCAACATACTGGCTGACAGATTCAGTGCCAGCTTTACCCCCCCCAAAGGACCAATCACAATACTGGAGGAATGCCAGGCACCCAACATTACTGCAGCACAGGTTAAAGCTGCATTGTCCAAGGCCAAGAATACAGCTTCCATGGGACCCAAATGTGTTCTACATGAACTATAAAGTGAACTGGCACCACATCTCTGTGCCCTGTTCAATCACAGCCTCACCTCAGGCTTTGTCCCTACCAAATGACGCACTGCTACAGTCACCCCTGTCCATAAAGGGGGAGAAACTACAGACCCTGGGAAGTATCTCCCCATTAGCCTGATGAGTCTAATATGTAAGGCTATGGAGCGCATCATTATGGACCTAATTAACAAGGATATAGGGAATCTCCAAACTCTAGATCCCACACAATTTAGTTTTGTGAAAGATAGATCATACCTGCTCAACCTGGTTGACTTTTTTTGAGCTCATCACCAGAGCTGTGGATGAGGCAAGGCAGTTCATACAGCTGACCTTGATCTGGCCAAGGCCTTTGATACCATTCCCCACTCAGGAATTATTGATAAACTCACCAAACTAGGCATCAACCCGTATATCACTAGGTAGGTTGCAAACTGGCTCACAGATAGAACCCGCAGTGTGAAAGTAGCGGACTCCAAGTCAGACTGCCAACAAGTCACGAGTGAAGTCTCACAGGGATCAGTCCTGGGTCCTCTCCTGTTTGGCATCTACTTCTCAAAAGTCCAGGCCAACACAGAGGGACTCTGGCTGACCAAGTTCGCAGACGACTGCAGGCTGGGAGCCATTATTAACTCCCCAAGGGATGTAGGCATCTTACAGAAAGGCCTTACTTAGACCAATGACTGGTGTCAAAACCATGGCCTTAAGCTTAATGCCAAAATATGTGTCATCATCCCCTTTGGGAAAAAATCAGTTCCCACTAATTACCACATTGATGGGAGCCCACTGAACAATGAAAGCGTTATAACAAATCTGGGGACACAGATTGACAGCAACCTCTCCTTCGACCACCACATTGCCACTGTGGTCAGAAAGTCCTTCTATGTAGATCATCTCATTACCAAGGGTTTTGCATTCAGGAAGAAAGAGGTCATCATCTCTCTCTACTCTTCCCTCATTAGGCCAATCATCGAGTATAATGCAACATTTGGCATGTCCCTCACTAGACACATGCAACAGCTGGAAAGGTCACAAATGTACCTCACAAATAGGATCCTAGGCCTTAAACTCATGTCCTACATGGACAGATTCAAAAAACTCCAGCTATTCTCTGTCTCATATTGTCTACTAAGAGGTGATCTCTGCTTGACTTACAAAGCCATGACTGACCCAGCTCTGTTAGAAATGCTACATCTAAAGAAATCCCTCCACACCACATGCTCCAGAGACCTCAACCTCATTACCACAATCAACAGAACATGCTGGACGGACAGGTTCATAACCCAGAGACTGCCTATGCTCTGGAATAGACTTCCCAAACATGTCAAGCAGAGCACCTCACTGGCCCTCTTCAAGAGAAATCTTGATGAGTGGATAGGAAATAGAAAGTTCACCCTGGGGATCACTCCAGTGGATCTACTTGGTAGAGGCACTGGGAACTAACGTCGGGTGGCACGATGCCAGGGCACTTCCATGGGCTAGGCTTGTAAAGTGTCCAGGGCCATTAGCCTAGTACACACCTATGAACTCATGAACCTATGAACTTGGATGGTAAATGTTCAGACCTATGGAATGGACAAGCTTGAATGGGTGACAGAAAAAAAAATCGCCACAGTAACTCAGAATGGCATAGGATAGATGGAAAGAGAGTAAAGGGAAAGGCATAGACAGAGGCAATGCATACCTCTCCAACTGCACACATTGCAAACAGGTACAAAGGATCCTGAACGCTAGGTATATGAAGACAAAAATGTGGGAACATAATTATTGAAAAATTTGAATACCAGATAGCATATAATTCTTTTGAAATACAGCAGGATTGTGTGATGATATTCACAAACCCAAGTTTGAAAAACTAAAAATGAGAGAAATGACAAAAATGACACAAACACATAAGTATGTTATTAAAAACACTGTAAATCTGTAGACTTTAATAAATGATACAGCAAAAACCTGCTGCACAAAAGCATTTATTTTTACTAATGAAAAAAAGGAAGATAAAATGTGGGTCCTTTCTTTAAATTATTGGTGACATTAAATATGTTAGTGATGTAACTAATTAATGTAACGTAAATTAAACCTCAAACTAGGTAAAGCTGAGAGGTCTAAGCAGGTGTATAAAGTGTAAAGTGTAGACTAAATAGTTTTAATAGTTTTAATCATTGTTTCTACGGTCAAGTAAATGTAATAATGTTAATCCTTCAGCTGGTCTTAGTCTGACCTGTCTACTCCCTCCCCTGTAGTTACCTATAATTAGTCTCTCCCTCCTTATCTGTCCTCTTTTTATTTGGTTGGCTTAACGATTGGCTAGTTTCTTCAATCTGATAAAGAAAATTTTAAGTACTTGCAAAGAATGTGCAGCAATGAAATACACATGGTAATGTAAGTTAAGGGCACAAATTTAAATCATATGCAGTTAGTGTAGAAGAAATGGCACTTTTTTTTCTCATGGCAGCTAGACAATCAGCTGCTGGTTAGTGCCCCTCCCTCAGGCTCCAAGCTTTTGTCCAGCTTACTTTGCCTGGACTCAGATGTCCATCATTCTCCCCTTATTGATAAGGCAGGTTAGTGTTTGCGAAACAATTTTGGAAGAGGAGATGGAAGGCATTAAGTCATCCTACCACACGTGCTGCCGTAGACCTTTTTCCTAGGCCCTGCCTCCCTCCCTCCCTCTGAAATGCTTGTCTGCGTGTAGTGGCACTTTGATGGAAATACAACAATTCACTGTGGGAGCTGCCTTTCATCATGGCACTGGTATAACCACAGTGTTTCAGGTTTTAGGAGCATGCCTCTAGTATGTAGCATCACCCTTACCCTTATAAGAGGGGAACAGGCATTACCTCATCACTCTTCTTCCTCCTCTTCATCACCTCATCCACCACCCAAGCTATTAACTGAATGTGGGTTGTCTGGGTTACAGTCAGGGCTTCACCACTCTCTGCAGTTGAGCTGACACAAAAATAAATGTACTTCAGGCTGTGTGCCATTTAGAAAAGAATTGTTTTTAATTTAAAAAAAAAAAAGCTTTACCAAGCAACAGTGCATCTTTTCAAATCTAGAGAAAATTCTTAGTAAAGAATGCATTACAGTTTTCAAGATATTTATTTATTATTATTTTATTTGTCTTTTGTTGACCAGGTTAGTCCAACAGGGCCAATCACCCATTTTCAGTGGAGACACGAGGAGAAAAGCTCCACAACAAATACAGTATGCTAGCTATACAAGAAATATTAGCAAGATATAATAACAGACATGCAATATACAAATAAACAAATACAAAATGAAAAAAATACAGACTATAACATAGCGCACAAAAGTTATATAAAAAGATAAAAAAAATGTTTTCTTATTAACTTAACAAATAAACCAGAAAATATACCTGTTTAAAACTTGTAGGACTGAACGGATAGGTAATAAAAAATATTGATAGTGAGATAGAAATGCATAAATGAGTCTTAAGTAAGGAAATGAGAAGAAGTAAGAGAGAAGCAAGAAGTTCATTTTGGAGGAAAAAGACAGTGAAATAAAGTAAACAACTGTTTAGTAGAGTGAGAGAGGTTGTACATTTGTGATTTTAAAGAAAGGGAAGCATGTTAAGGACATATTAAGGGAGTATGAGTTAGGTGGGGTGGTGGCAAGAGCTGGAAGGTGAATTAGTAAGGTAGTTTTTTAGTTCTTTTTTATAGAGCGAGTAGATTTGACAGCGTATATTTCTGGGAAGTTTGTTCCAAGTATGGGATATTGAGCATTTATAGAGCAATCTGCCTATTGGTTTGTTTTGTTTGTAGGTGTGGAGTAGGAATTGTTCTGAGCTATGGAGAGGATGTGTAGGTGTGTAGAGGGACAGTCTGATGCTTTGTTAATTAGTGAATGGGCCATTTGTAGCTGAGATAGTTGGAGTAGCTGAGGGAATTCAAGCAATGTAGTTGTTTAAGAGTGAGGCAGTGGTGAGATTTGCAAGGGAGGTTACAGGCAAATCTAGCAATTTGGTTGCAAGTTTGTTCAGATTTGGCTATAAGGTTGGCTTGGAGGTGGGTAAATATAGGAGATGAGTAGAGTAGGCAGAGGAGAAGATAGGGATGGGCAAGAGAAGTCCTTGAGGTAGTGGATAGATATGTTTTGTTTCTATACAGTAGGCCATGTTTTTGATTTGTTTTGTTTTTTTATACAATGTTGGTTGTGAAGGTTGAATTTTAGTTGGTTGTCTATTGTAATACCTAGGTGTCTGGTATGGGAGTCGGCATGAATGATAGTGTTGCCCAGGGAAGAGATACAGGAGGAGGCACTAAGCTTGGACATGGTTTTTGGAAGGAGAATAAGTCATTTAGTTTTTTTTTTAGGGTTAAGGATGAGTTGGTTGTTAATCAACCAGTGTTCAATGGTGTTGAAAGGACTCTGAGTGATGGCGTGGAGGTCAGTGAGGTTGTTAGAGCAGGTAACAAGAGTAGAATTGTCCGCATACTGAATCAGTGAAGATGTGCAGCAGGTAGAACGCAGATTGTTTGTAAAGATATTAGAGCAGAGGCCCTAAGATGGATCCTTGAGGGACTCCTGTTTGGATAGATAGGAAAGGAGAGCAGGAAGTTTGCCATCTAACAGACTGTAGTCTGTTATAGCTAGAGAACAAGAGGATAGTGGAGGAAGACAGGTTGAGATCAGATAGTTAGATAGGGGCTTAGGGGGGCAGACAATGTCAAATGCCTTGAAAAGGTCCAGGAAAAGACATGACATCAATTTATTGCTGACTCTACCCTCAGAAACAGACTGGGTGAAGGATTGAAGGGCTGTGGAGGTGCTGTAATGGGGCCTGAAGCCATGTTGAGAGGGGGTCAAAAGGTTTTCCTGTAGTAGGTAAGTATTTGAAAAGTCATCTATGAATGCATTTCTCTAGGATTTTTGAGAGAGGGGAGAGGATGTCTATGGGTCGAAAGTCGAAGGGATCAGTGGAGTTACCTCCTTTGTGAAGGGGAATAGTATAGAAAGATTTGCAGATGTCAGGGACAGTGGATTCTTTGATAGAGTGGCTTATAAGGATAGAGATGGGATATGCAATAGTATGTGCCGCAAGTTTTTGAAATTGTAGGGGTTGGTTGTCAAAAGAGGGAGAGGTTGTCAAAGGAGGGAGAAAGTGGTTTAAGTTTCAGTAAGAGGGATTTTATATAGGAGGTGGGTTTTAGGGAAAAGGCAGTGGGGAGGCAGGTGCTGGGGGTGGTGGGAGATTCTGTTTGATTTTGGTCAGGAGGAGTTAGTTTATGGATGGATTCTATTAAGTAAGTGTTAAGTAAAGTGTCACTTTCAAGTGGTGTCTTACTGGGGAAGGGGTTTGGAGTAGTAGGCTTCCCTAGGTGAAAAATCTTGTTTACAGTGTGCCAAAATGTTTTAAGGTTTGAGTGGTAGGTAGATTGGGCTTCCTGATAGAATTTTTTCTTGTCCTGAATAATGTTTTTTGTGAGGTTTCTTAGTTCTTTGAATTTAAGGAGGAGAAAGGAGGATTTTGACTTTAACCATTGCGTCCAAGTACTGTCTCTACAGAGAGGATGCCTTTGGTGAGTCAGGGAGTGGGGTTTGTTTTGACTCTAATTTTTCTAATGGGTGCTAGGGTGTTATTATGTTAAGGAAAGTATTGTTGAACTCAAGAACAGCATCATTTAGAGGAAGGTCATAGAGGTGTGACTAATTAACTAGAGAGAGCTGGCTGTTAAAAGTTTCCTCATTAAAGCTAGCCAGATTGCAGCATTCTCTATAGAGGTGCATTTTGGTGGTGTGGGAGGGCAGCTTTTGAATGAAAGTAGGATGGTGGTCACTTAATGAGTCAGCTAAGGTGGTAGGATTGTGGTAGTAATTAGGGTTGGATGTTAGTATCCAATTTAGAGTTGAGGAGGTGTTTTTGTTAATGCGGGTGGAGGCTGTGATAAGTTTACAGAAACTGTAGAGGTTGATACTAAGAGTAGGAGAATTTAGTGACAGTTTATTCCAATTAATGTTCACGTCTCCTAGTATGAGTGTCTCATAGGGCAAATGTTGGGAGAGCCAGGACAGAATGGATTCCAGAATAGGTATATTGTTGCCAGGAGGAATATATATGGCAGCAATAGCAAATTTTGTGTGAGGGTTAAGGTGAAAGTTGAGAATGATAAGTTCAGCTGGATGAAAGTCAGGGAGGGGGAAGGAGAGGGGGGAGGTTAAGTAGCTCTGCGTACAGGATGGCAACACCTCCCCTTTTTTCGGATAGTCTGTCATGTCGAAAGATGTTATAGCCAGGGGGTAGGATTTCAGAATTTGAGATATGAGGTTTGGGCCAAGTTTTGGAAAGTGTCAAGATGTGATGAGAAAAATGAGCTATCCAAGCATGCAACTCAGTTATTTTATTGGTTAGACTTTGTAGGTTTATGGAGTAGACAGAGATGTGTTCTGTTAGAGAGGAGGGCTGTTGATTTGCAGTAGGTGAGTTGGTGGCAGTGGGGGTAGTGGTAGGGGATGGGCCAGGATTGGGGTGGATATCTCCAGCTAGCAGGAGGGTTGAAAGAATAATAGGTTTAGTGTAATATAAGTAGTGGTTAGAAATCTTTAGGTTATATTTGGTGGTAGATTGAGTATGGCTGAAATGTTTTATTTTGTAAAACTGAGTGTAGGAGGTGTTATAGAGTGAGGAAGGGATTAAGAAGGGCAGGGTAATAGTGTAAGATGGAGTATCATGTGAGAGAATGGGAGATGGTGACAGAATAGTTTAGTGTGATAAGAAGATAAGCATGAGAGGATTAGGAGAAAGGAGGTAGGAGGAAGTTCACTAGCATGTTGTGATATGATATGGGTGAAACAGGTAGATGAGCGACTGCAGTGATGAACAGAAGGGAGATTGGAGTAAGGTATTAAGGTACATAGCAGGAAGGGATAAGTAGGTAAGAGTAAGAGAGATTGATTGAAAGATGACAAATATAGGCAGAGGAGGAACAAGAAGGAATGTAATTGGAGTCTGGGAGAGATGTGCAAGTGGGTGGAGTGAGTAGTATTAAAGAGACAGAGAGAGAGAGAGAGAGAGAAAGGAAAAGGGAGGGATTAGAGTTAGGGTAGGGGTGGGCTATTATTGGTTAACTGGAGGTAGGGTAGGGATGGGCTATTATTGGGTAACTGGGGGTGGAGGAGGGATTACAGAGGCATGTAAAGGATAAATTTAGGGCAGTCAGGGGTGGGTAGGAATGGAGATAGCATAAGGGAGCAGAGTGAGCATGAAGGGTGAACGTAGTGGGCTAGACCAGGGATGCTGCTGCAGACCAAGTAAGCAAAAGAAAAACAATCAGTAATAGTCTATGTTCTACAGGGATTATCTTGGCTGTACTAGAAAGTGTCTAACACTATGTCTTTTCAAGCAGTAAAAGGTGAAGAGAGGGAGGCAGAGGCTGGAATTGTAGAGTTAAGTTTAAATATTGTAGAAATTGGTAGCCAAATTACTAGATCTGAGGTTATTAACTTATTATATGAACAGGGGAGTAAAAGGGGGCTAATGGCAGAAACAGAAGTCGCTGATGAGGCAAGTGATAGAAATAATATGAGGAGTAGGGGGAATGGAAGATGGTAAGTCTCTGGTGATGTGCAAACTAACCTCACCTTTATCTGATAAAATACAGTTACGTATAACATATAACATGGTTTTAACATACATTAGTGAAAAAATAAAAAGTTCTCCAGATTTCGGGGTCAACAGTCTGTGTGCAATGTGTAGAGAGACATCATGCTGGTTTGTTAGGAGCAGGTGCCTTGGAGGGAGATGTCTCTTGTCAGGCTTAGCCACATTAGTGGAAAAAAAAAGTTCTCCAGATTTTGGGGTTAGCAGTCCGTGCACAGTGTGTAGGGAGGCTTCACAGTGGTTTATTAGGAGTGGGTGCCTTGGAGGGAGAAATCTGTTCTAAATTCTTTTTCAGAGCACTTTTTAACTATAATCATTCAGAGGCTGATTATCAAAAGCATGAATTATTCAAAAGGCCTAAGTTTGATAAAATGTTTGGTTCATCATACCAATAAACAAAATGTACATCTTTAGCCAAGTCGCCATAGACTTCCCAATGATACTCTATAGGAAATCACAGTTCATGGAGGTTATAAGAAGAACACTGCATTCTAGGGCTTGACAAGGGGATACGTATCTACTCATGCATGGGGCACATCTCTGTACTTCTAAAGCATTTATTTAAAAGTTTAGCTTACTTAATGTGAATCGACCTTTCATGAGGCTTTGCTTTTTAGGTAACTTCAGAACACCCCGTTAATTTCTCTGTTTAGTCTTGGCGGATGTTGCATGTTGTCCACAGAATAAACTAAATAATAGCCTGTCTCGCTATATATTTTCAAAGAAAGGGAACAATGCTGACATTAGCTTAAGTTATCAAGGGACTTGCACTTTAGTGGAAGAAAAGGCTGTATGTAGTTGTGAGTTTCTTCTGCTACTTAATGAAACGTAAACAATGAAATCAAAATGTGTCCGAATTAATGAGGTTAAGGTATGTGCAAAGATAGGCTTGGAAGAATGTCAAGCAGACTGCTGTACTAATAAATAGGTTTTTGTTGATCACTTATAGATCTCCTTCCAATCTACCCAAGATTAAAAGTTGAGTAAAGCCATGAGTTCTCTCACTGAATTCTGCTATAAAAGGACTGGCCAAATAGCCATGTTTCTTCCCAAGGTTATGCTTTTATCCACATTCAGGTTTGCATTCCACTGCAGTGAAGAACACATAAGACTTGGTCACTGTCTCCTAAATACATTGTTAGCTTAAATTTTGTTCCTTTCTTAAATCTTCTTTAAATGCAAACATGACTAGCCCTTACAGCTGAAACCCGCCACTGCAATACATTTCTGTCTTGAATTTCTCTCCACTCTGGTTTGAGTTTGGCTTACATGCCTTCATTTTCACCTTCAACTTTTTTCATGAGCCTGTTCAGTTTCAGTCATGGCAGCAATCATAGCACATCCTATGTGAATATTTGTATGTCCTCAGACTATGTAAGTTGTATGCATGGGTACCAATTTGTGATGTATTTAGCCTTATATCAATGTTTCTCTTCATATTATATACTAGTATAGCCATTAAATGATCAGCCTTAATGGAAAGCAGTGTTATCTGGTGCCCCTCCCCCTATACACCTCCAATCTGTGACTATTTCTGTAGTCTTTCTGATCCTCTCTGGAAATTGCTTAAACCAGTCAGCCTGTCTCTTCTCTTGCATTCTCTATACCTGCCATCTCCTTGTCTTCTGCAAAGCCTTGATGAGACCCCCCCCCCCCTCCATGTATATTATTCCTTGGTATTATACCAGATAATGGCTTTCTCATATGTGATGACCTTTACTTTCATAAAGTTGTTTCTGACCATGAGCAATGCAACCCCCACTGGCTGCCTAAATGGGATGGGCCATGACTACTCCCATCATTGTTTTAGTCTGGTCTTATCTACTCATCGATGGTTTTCTGTCCTTGCCAAGGTACTCAAGGACTTCTCTGTTATGCTTCATATCTGTTATGTAGCAGACCAAATAAATATTATTGAAAGCACTGAACTGTTGGGGATCTGCTTTCTCCAGAAAAGATTGCAGTGGAAATAATGGGGTTCTGCTAAACAGTTAATCACCCCTTTAATGTGCTTGTTTTTACCATTGTGATTAGTGAGAATAACTGTGCTGGGAAATGTCTCATGAAACTGATCCATTCTAATTTGGCAAAACAACACTTCACAGTGTTGTGCAGTAGCAAAGTCCTACCGAATCTTCTAGTCAGAACTCCGGTCCGCTAATGATTGGCAGTAGATTTTTACGTGCTGGCTTGTCGGGCCTAACGCACAACCTTCATCAAAGGAATGCCCATTCACGCATGTCGCCACACAGAAAACGCGATAACTGAGAATCGAACGGGCAACATCTAACTGTGAGGCGATAACGCTACCGCAGCACCGCCACCGCAGCTATAGCTATACGCTCCATTATTTTTATGTAAAGACCACAATGGGGAGGGGGGGCTACCACCTTCCTGCACCCCCTACAATAAGGCCACAAGACTCTTACAAGTGTATTAATACAACAGTTGATTTTGTATATATGGTAGGAAGTGCCAATCCCCTTGTTGCATATGGGCATTCCTCTCTCATTGCCAGTAATTCAATGCCACACCAAACCTCCATAAAAATGGTCTGGGGTTCTCACACCTGTAATCTTTAGCATATCTGGTTGGTGGCTGTTCTAATCATCACTGTGTTCATCTTTTCTGAAAATGATGGCTGTGTTCTTCAACCATTCACTGTAAATGTCAACTGCCACCACTATTAAAGGGGAAAAACTCCAACCCCATGATGCTTTGCTATCTCTCCCCATGCTCTTAAGGTATTTCTGTACAAACTGTTAGCCAGTGAAATATCTCCTGAGGCATCAGTGAAAAACGGACATTCATGACTGGCAAGCCTTGTTTGCCATTCAGGTATTATATTGTAACTTACTTGGACAGACACCCAAACCTGATATTTTTCTTCAAGTATCTGGTCCCATTGTAAATGTGGCACTGTCTTTAGTACCCTGTCTCTTTTCGCTATCGGACACCTCATGAGTGACTGTCAAAGGATTATCACTCTGTATGCAAAGTTATGTATACTTTTCTAACACTATTTATTTCAAATTAAAAGTCCTTCCTGGCAAACAAGTCTTTTGGAAGTCTGTATATTTCTGACTCACTGTCAGTCTCCCTTTCAGGGAAATAAATGAATAACACAGTGTATGATATCTTTTGAGCTAATGGAGTCTCCAGTTCATATATGTAGAGTAAAACCCTGTAGCAGCCTTACAGTTCACAAATATGTATTTACAGTGAGCAGAACTGAGTTAACTGCCTGAGGCTGTAGGGTCCAAGACATTTGACATATCAGTAGCTTTTGCTACGGAATTTTATTTTCTTAAAAAAAAATATTTAAAATTCAGATTTCTAACATTTTATAGCATCAAGAAAGCAGAAGGAATGTGAGGCAGGCACTTATTCTGCATTAGGGAATATCTGAGAAAGAACAAACCTTTTCTGAAACTTGGTAACTGAATATTTAATGGCTTCCTTTTGATGAACAGTCTTAAAACTCTCTTAATAATTCAGTATTACAGCTTACTGTTTTTACAGGGGTGATAAAAATGAACATAAGTTGTAAGATCATTAACTTCATTTTTTCAAGAAAGCACTATAATTGACTCATATAAGGCAATGCTGGCTTTAGAAGGCTCTCATCTTGAAACAGGCTCACTCTGTTCATTTCCAATAAGCATTTAAGTTATTTATTACATTTTCATATTGTTGTAATACCTTACTTGTAATATAGCAGCCCCTCTGTGTCAGCTATTACTCGGTCTCCCAATATATTTGCAAAATATATTTAGTCACAGTATCCAATGTTTGCTTTGGCTGTCATGTCACTCAGATGTCTTTTTCTTCTGGGACATAAGAATTAACTCTTATTACTAATTCATCCTGAAAAAAATTAACTTATTTTCCACTTTCATATCTTGTTATTGTGGTGGCCACAACTGACACCTAGGAGGCACAATGCAAGGAGAGAAGCACACTTTGAGGACGGCAGGGGAGAAGGCAGTCCCTTGGGGGAAGCACTGCAGCCAAACGTGCAAAGTAAAGGAAAGGAACAGAATTCCAGCTGTGTACAGACTGTAGAAAGCAGAAAGACATGGCTTGGAACAGCAGGGCAGTTGAGCAGAGTGCCAAGAAGATGTAATCATGCCTCTGAACAGTAGCTTAGCTGAGAGTATATTACACAGAGGAGAAAAGTACATCTGTAAAGAGAAGGGCAGCTCTGTCAACACCAATACAGGGGATGGAAGCAAGCTTAGAAACAACACAACAGCTGAAATATAAACTATGGGGATAGGAGGAGGGAAAGACCAATATACCTCAAAGCCACAGTGAAACTAAACAGATGCTGTCTTGAAATAGAGGGTTGGTAGACCTACCCAAGAAAAGCAGTGCAGCTATGCATCCAATGTACTGAGGAGGAAGGCAAGCCTGAGGGGCAGTATGGCTGCAGGGCAAACACCTGATCTGGGAAGGTAGCATGCCCTAAGACGTAGACAATGCAGGGGTGTGTGGGTATATGGATGTCGACTGTGTAGGAAAATTCATCTTGTGATATATTATGCAGCATTGAACAGCATTCTGAGAGGTGAACATTAGCTAAGCCCACCAGCAGAGGAAGAGAGGACGACAGAGATGCCTCTATGGATCTAATGCTGAACAGACATCTGTCTGAGTATGACATGGGAAATATAATGCTACAGAAAAGCAGTATTATTGTGCTAAAAAGGATGATATTTCACGGAGGAGTAAAGCACCCTGGTATATACTGAAACTGGAATTTGCAGAAGATACTGGTGAGCAGACAGTGGGTGTTGCACTGAGACATGCTAGATGCCATATCAGGAAGCAGGTATGGACAGAGCAGATATACCAAAGGGGAGCACTGCACTTTGGATAGCAGGATGGGGAGTGGGGTACAGCTATGTTTGTGGGTACTGGCATATTCCAGAAGCTGGACACTTCACAAGACACAAGTATGCTCAGCTGTACCAGAGGCAGTGGCTGGGATGCAAATGGCAGAACAGTTAAGGGTATATGGAACATGCTGGGACATTTATACATGTGAACATGCAATGTCTATGCACTTGCTCTGTCAGTGACTGTTTTGTATTATCATATGCATTTATCAACAGATTCTGTATTAAAGTTTCAAGAGATAAGACAAAAGAGAAAAGTATACTTGGCCACAGTGAAGTGGCATTGGCAAAACATTTTAATCCTTGGTTGGCTGAAACTGGAAGAATTATTATAGCAATAACCCACACCTGGGTGTGGGTAATGCTGGATTTACCCACGGTTGGCGTGGTTTGGTCCCGAGGGTGAAGCCCGAGGGACCAAACAAAGCCAACCGTGGTAATCAACATTACCACCCAGGCGTGTTATTGCTATTATCTAATGACATTATTTAAGAAAAGAAATAATTACTTTTCTTAAATAATGGCATTGTATAATGCCTCTTTACTGCCCTTCCGCAGCTGTCTGGTATTCTGCGGCAGTTCTGATGTACTGCGCATGCCTACGCAGTACATCAGAGCTGTAGGCAAAAGCACTGTTTCGCTATGTTAAATGGGTTTAACATAGCAAGACAGCTTTAAAATAAGCAACGGAGATCTCCATTGCTTATTGTAAAGCTGTCTCGCTATGTTAAACCCATTTAACATAGCTGAACATAGCAACGGAGATCTTGCGATCTCCGTTGCTTTAAAACTGTCTCGCTATGTTAAATGGGTTTAACATAGCGAGACAGCTTTAAAATAAGCAACGGATATCTCCGTTGCTTATTTTAAAGCTGTCTCGCTATGTTAAACCCATTTAATATAGCGAGACAGCTTTAAAAAAAAAAGCAAGAGAGATCGTAAGATCTCCGTTGCTTTTTACACACTGTGTCGCTATGTTAAAGGAGTTTAACATAGCGAGACAGCTTTAAAAAAAGCAACGGAGATCTCCATTGCTTTTTTTAAACCTGTGTCGCTATGTTCAACTCTTTTAACATAGCGAGACAGTGTTTTATACTAACGGAAAAAGTCTGGGCGACCGGACCTTTTTCCGTTAGTATATTGAGGGATTTACAACGGGCACGTTGGTTGGGCTGGCCAATTAGCGTGCACGTTTTAGGGGAGGAATTGTATAATGTGAATTAAGATATCCTTATCACATTTTTATCTGAACTGGTAATCATGGAAGTGTAGATCAGCGACCTTATTTTTAGGAAGTGGTTAATGATGGTTATACACCGAGTAACTGAAAAGAAGAAACAATAGGAGCAAAGAATAAAAAAAATTCTATATGGAAGACAGTGGTAATGTATATAGTGAAAGGCAGAATATAAAGTTTGCAAAAAACAAGTGCCAATAACAGTGAACAAAAAAAACACAAAAACAAAAAACTACTCAAAGCTGAATAGAAAACAACGTAACACTGGAATAGTGTAATTCCACTTTAATTACCACTTTCGTATAGCAACTTCTTTAGAACCACATGATGATACAAATAAAGAACTCTATAAATAGTACAAACAATTATACACCAATTGATTAATTATGTAAAACAGAGCCCAATTGCTAAAAACCTTTTAAATGTGTTCTCACAACCAAACTTCGCAATGTAACACAGAACAATTAATTAATAAAAAATAAAAACTAATAACATACATAGCAAATCAAAACATTATTTAATATATGCCTCACAATCTTTTAAAAAACAATTAATATTGATGGCATCATTTAAAACAGGCTTCTGATCAGCCTGCAATTTGATTTGCCATCTAGCCTCCCTTTGGGCTAAAATATTTTTATAATTCCCACCACAAATGTCATGTTCACAATGTTCCATAATAGAAAACAAACATTTATTAAAACCTATACATTCTGAGCTATGCTTGTAAAATGCTTGATTTTTTTCTTTCTTCCTTGTATTATAAATATGTTCCTTCATTCTAGCGTTTAAGCTTCTGGTGGTCATCCCAATATAAAAAGCTGAACATTTGTCACAGACTGCAGTGTAAACCACCCCTTTGGTCTTACAGCAAAAGTTGCCTGGAACCCCTAGTGTATATGGTATATGAGATAACTGAATGTAAGGTCCCTCTAGAATGTATCTACAGACAGTACAATCAAGACATTTATACATGCCTCTAGATTTATTACTATATGTGTACCTGGGAGCGATAATACTACTATCTCTCCCTTTTTCGAATGCCCCTTTAAAATGATGTTCCTTTCTATAGACAAACTTAGGTCTCCCTCCTATGGCTGCTATTAAATCACCATTACCTTCAAGAACTTTCCAATTACTTTCTATTATATTACATAAACTAATATTGTCAACATTCATACACATACTAAAACATGGGGACTCGTCATTGTTACCAGCTTATCAGTCTCTGTCATCAGACCTTTAATCAAAATGGGAGGGTATTTTATTTCCCACTGTGCAAAAACATTATTTGCTAGTTCTCTCAAAAACACCACTTGGTATCCCCTTTCAAGAAATAGCTGTACAATATTTTCAAATTCATCATTCACCAGTTAATCATCACTAGTCATCCTACTTGCTCAGATGAACTGACCTTTAGGTATGTTCTTTAACATAAACTTGTGATGCTGACTAGTGGCATGTAAATAGCTATTCTTGAATGTCTTTTTACGAAAAATCCTACTTGCAAATTTTCTACTTGTTTCATTCCATGTTAAAGTGACATCTAAAAAGACAATACTTTTTCCATAACTTTCCACAACAAATTTTAGGAAATCAGAAACATCATTCAACTTGTTACAAAACAATTTGACTTCTTGAAACCCCCCCATTTAATATGAAAACCAGATCCTCCCCGCAGTTGGGTGGGTGTTCTAAAGACATGCGTAAATGGGCGTGCCTTTGTCGAAGGTTGAACATCGAGCTGGCACCTCAGCGTTTGTGAAAATCTACTGCCAATCATTAGCAGACCGGAGTTCCGCTGTGGCGACCCCTAACCAGGAAAAGCTGAAAGACAACAACAACATCATCTATAAATCTTTTATAAAAAAAAATTTTAATTCATTTCTCAAAGAATCTAGAATGGTGTGCACCCCATAACTAGATTAGCAAAAACAGGGGCTGCTGGAGACCCCCTTCACAACCCCTTTAATTTGTTTTTAATACTTGTAATTAAATATAAAAAAATTGTTTTCAAGAACCACTTCCAAAGCATCACAATAAAAAATTTAACTTCTGTATTAGACATATTACTATAATATTGTAAATACGCCCTCACGGCTTCTATCTCCTTATTATGGGGTATGGAAGTATACAAGGAAACAACATCGAGGGTATAAATGATACAATGATCTGGGTCAAATAAATGGGCTTCATTAACTACTCTAATACTGTCCAAGAAGTCCCAGGAATCTTTCAAGGAAGAGTTAATTTTAACAACAAAAGGATTTAACACTGCATCAACCATCTTTGAAATCCCTCCTGTAACATAGTTCGGAGCAGAAATGATGGGTCTAAAGGGGGGGTCAGTCAGGTTTTATGAGTATTTGGAATGCCAAACAAGACCCCCACTTTAGGATGTTCTACTTCGCAAAAATTATACATAACTGAATCTAAATTTCCACACATCAGATTTTCATACAAGAAATCACTAACATATTTAAAACTCTTGCTTATATCATTAGAACAAACTACTTTATATTCATTTACATTTCCAAGCATGGCTTCAATTTTACTAATATAATCATTTTAGTTCATCAAAACTATCATCCCTCCTTTATCACTTTTCATTATTCTGACATTTTTATTGTCTACTAATTCTTTCATAACCCTTCTCATTCCAACATCTAAATTATTGGAGTAATGTTCACATTTGTTACTGGCCAACTCCCTTATTTCTTTTTCACATATAGTTTCAAAAACTTAAATAGTATGAATTAAGGCAGGATTATAACACAAATGTTTTTTCATTTTAAAGGGGCATTCGAAAAAGGGAGAGATAGTAGTATTATCGCTCCCAGGTACACATATAGTAATACATCTAGAGGCATGTATAAGTGTCTTGATTGTACTGTCTGTAGATACATTCTAGAGGGACATTACATTCAGTTATCTCATATACCATATACACTAGGGGTTCCAGGCAACTTTTGCTGTAAGACCAAAGGGGTGGTTTACATTACAGTCTGTGACAAATGTTCAGCTTTTTATATTGGGATGACCACCAGAAGCTTAAACGCTAGAATGAAGGAACATATTTATAATATAAGGAAGAAAGAAAAAAATCAAGCATTTTACAAGCATAGCTCAGAATGTATAGGTTTTAATAAATGTTTGTTTTCTATACTGGAACACTGTGAACATGACATTCGTGGTGGGAATTATAAAAATCTTTTAGCCTAAAGGGAGGCTAGATGGCAAATCAAATTGCAGGCTGATTAGACACCTGGTTTAAATGATGCCATCAATATTCATTTTTTTTAAAAGATTGTGAGGCATATATTAAATAATGTTTTTGATTTGCTATGTATGTTATTAGTTTTTATTTTTTATTAATTAATTTTTCTGTGTTACATTGCAAAGTTTGATTGTGAGAACACATTTAAAAGTTTTTTAGCAATTGGGCTCTGTTTTACATAATTAATCAATTGGTGTTTAATTGTTTGTACTATTTATAGAGTTCTTTATTTGTATCATCATGTGGTTCTGAAGAAGTTGTTATACGAAAGCGGCAATTAAAGTGGAATTACGCTATTCCAGTGTTACGTTGTTTTCTATTCAGCTTAGAATATAAAGTTCTTCCTCATGGGGTCCTTAGTTTGCTCTGTAGAGAACATACAATATCTCTCTTGGCAATCTAGCTCAGAGTTGCATGAGAATAATTAATAAAGACAAGGAAAGGACAATTATGCATATACTTTTGCAATGATTTCAAAGTAAAAATCCAACAATAATGCATTTTTGTGTGTTGGGGGTATGGTGGATTGGTGATAACACTACATTATCTTAAAATGGGAACCAAACTGTTTAATTTCTTGCCAGTTCACTTTTTAAACCAACATAAGCCACAAAGTGCATCTTTTCTAAATGCATCTTTTCTGTGATGTTCTGGACACTACTACACAAATGTCCAGGTACCAAGCAGGGGGCTGCTGTGCAGACCTTAGTCTACACACACATTTTTCAAGGAAACTTCATTTCTCTGACAAGACTGGGTGCTTAACTTCTAGGATAGTTCCATTCAGTCTCTTACAGTAACCATCAGAGGAAAAGTCCAGAAGAATCCAGAACAGACACAAAATCAGGGACACTTTTTAAATACTAGTTATAACTTATAAAGCTAATAGATGAACCCAAGTTGTATTAATGTATATTTATTAAAGCATAAGAGGTCTGACATTATTTAGTAACTGCTATCCTCATTCTTATTATGAAATCAGGAATTTTATGAGGAAACGGAGCAAAATTTGACATTAGACATATAAGAAGTACAGTATTTGAAATTTGTAGAAAAATAATGCTTTTTATTTTTTTCCCACGTAAGTACTATGTTCAATCATAGCCTCACCTCAGGCTTTGTACCCATTGAATGGCACACAGCAACAGTTATCCCACTCCACAAAGGGGGGGGAACCACAACAGACCCCGGGAACTTCCGCCCCATTAGCCTGAGTCTGGTCTGCAAGGCCATGGAACATCATGGAACACATAAACAAAGACATCGGAGATCTCAAAACTCTGGACCCCACACAGTTTGGGTTTGTAAAAGGCAGATCATGTCTCCTAAACCTGATAGACTTCTTTGAAGTACTCACCAAAGCCATAGATAAGGGTAAGGTGGTTCACACAGCCTATCTAGATCTCACCAAGGTGTTCAACACCATCCCCCACTCTGGAATTATAGATAAACTCACTAAACTAGGTATAAATCCCTATGTCCCAAGATGGGTTGCCAACTGGCTTACTGACAGAACCCACACTGTGAAAGTAGCAGACTCCAAATCCAATTTCAGACCAGTGACAAGTGGAGAACCACAGGGTTCAGTCCTGGGTCCTCTCCTGTTTGGTATCTACTTCTCTGAAGTACAGACTAACACAGAAGGTCTTTGGCTAACTAAATTTGCAGATGACTGCAAACTAGGAGCCATAATCGAAACTCCTAACGATGTGGACATACTACAAAAGGTCCTCACTGAGACAGATGCCTGGTGTCAAAGACATGGTCTCAAACTCAATGCCAAAAAGTGCACTGTCATCCCCTTTGGTAAAAACTCTGTACCCATGAACTACCACATAGGCGGTAGTCTACTTAACACCAAAAGTGTGATAAGAGACCTTGGGACACAGGTGGACAGTAGTCTCTCCTTTGATAATCACATCACCACACTGGTCAGGAAATCCTTCTATGTGGCACACCTCATCACAAAAGGTTTCTCATCCAGAAAAAAAAAGGTCATTGTTCCCCTCTACTCATCACTCATTAGACCCATTATAGAGTACAACGCCCCTTTTGGTATGTACCTCACAAGACATCTACAACAACTGGAAAGGCCGCAAAAATACCTCACAAAGAGGATTACTGGCCTCAAACAGATGCCTTACACAGACCGTCTCAAAAAACTCCAGCTTTACTCTGTCGCATATCGCCTACTCAGAGGCGATCTCTGCCTAACATACAAAGCTATGTCAAACCCAGAGCTGTTGGACATGCTCCACTTAAAGAAATCCCAATCCCTTCGAGCTACATGCTCTAGGGACCTAAACCTTGTCACCACAATAAACAGAACATGCTGGAGGGATAGATTCCTGTCCCAGAGACTTCCCATACTTTGGAACAGACTATCTATCTATGTAAAACAGAGCTCATCATTAGCACTCTTCAAAAATAATCTTGATAATTGGATGGGTAATAGGACATTCACCCCGGGGATCACTTCTGTGGTTCTGCTTGACAGGGGCACAGGAAAATAATTTTCTTGGGTGGCGAAAGCCAAGGTACCTTTTTGGCTAGGCTTGTATAGGCCCTAGGGCCAATAGCCTAGTACCTACCTATGAACCTATGAACCTTCCTTCCTTTATTTTTATATTGTCCCTCCCACACCTGCTGAACAACTGGCTGATTACCATGTGTTTGTTACCATTTGTTTCCTGGTGCATTCATAGCCATGGCCATCACACAGGCACCCATCAGGGGATTTTTTTGTTATATAGCCTTAGCATATGACAGGTTTGACATGGTGGATACTGAGAAGGGCTTTGCTGTGTGTCCTTTAATAGGATAAAATGGATAAAAGAAAATTAACAGATGAATAAGAGTATGCTGTGTCACATGGGAAAGGCAAGATCCGGTACTTATCTTAATGGGAGGAGGACAGCAATTAGGTCAACAAAAGGCAGATATTCTCCAATGGTGGTATTTGGGAAAAAAGAATAAGAAAAATATTATGAACATCACTGAGCCACAAAGGGGAAGGAGTCTGAGGATAACAGTTGTACCATATGATTTAGATAAGAGCATTGGTTTTAAAGGTATAGCAATCATAATAAACTTTCAGACAAGAAGACACGTGACTTAAGGACTATTTGCCCAAAGGATAAAACTGAGCAAGTAATCCTGTTCACCTTCTCCATTACCTTACTGCTTAGAATAGTAAGGAGCAGGCCAACCGCTACAATATGTGAGATTATTGTTTCACACTCTAAACACTTGCATAGCTGGTCTAAACTTTTTACTTACACAATATCCCCTGGCAAGGTTCATAGGTAGGTACTAGGCTATTAGCCCTAGGGCCTATATAAGCCTAGCCAAAAAGGTACCCTGGCTTTCACCAAGCAAGAAAATTATTTTCCTGTGCCCCTGTCGAGCAGAGCCACAGAAGGGATCCCTGGGGTGAATTTCCTAATTCCCATCCAATCATCAAGATTTTTTTTGAAGAGTGCTAATGAGGAGCTCTGTTTGACATAGATAGGTAGTCTGTTCCAGAGTATGCGAAGTCTCTGGGACAGGAATTTATCCCTCCAGCATGTTCTGTTTATTGTGGTGACAAGGTTTAGGTCCTTAAAGCGTGTAGCTTGGAGGGATTGGGATTTCTTTAAGTGGAGCATGTCCAACAGCTCTGGGTTTGACATAGCTTTCTATGTTAGGCAGAGATTGCCTCTGAGTAGGTGATATACGATGGAGTAAAGCTGGAGTTTTTTGAGACGGTCTGCGTAGGCCATCTGTTTGAGGCCAGTAATCCCCTTTGTTTGGTATTTCTGTGGCTTTTCCAGTTGTTGTAGATGTCTTGTGAGGTACATACCAAAAGGGGTGTTATACTCTACAATGGGTATAATGACTGATGAGTAGAGGGGAACAAAGGCCTCTTTTTTTCTGGATGAGAAACCTTTTGTGATGAGGTGAGCCATGTAGAAGGATTTTCTGACCACTGTGGTGATGTGATTATCAAAGGAGAGACTACTGTCCACCTGTGTCCCAAGGTCTCTTATCACACTTCCGGTGTTAAGTAGACTACCACTTATGTGGTAGTTCATGGGTACAGAGTTTTTACCAAAGGGGATGACAATAAACTTTTTGGCATTGAGCTTCAGACCATGGCTTTGACACCAGGCATCTGTCTCAGTGAGGCCCTTTTGTAGTATGTTCACATCGTTAGGAGTTTTGATTATGGCTCCTAGTTTACAGTCATTTACAAACAGCCAAAGACCTTCTGTGTTAGTCTGTACTTCAGAGAAGTAGATACCAAACAGGAGAGGACCCAGGACTGAACCCTGTGGTTCTCCACTTGTCACTGGTCTGAAGTCGGATTTGGAGTCTGCTACTTTCACAGTGTGCGTTCTGTCCGTGAGCCAGTTGGCAACCCATCTTGTGATTATAGGGATTTATACCTAGTTTAGTGAACTTATCTATAATTCCAGAGTGGGGGATGGTGTCGAAAGCATTGGCAAGATCTAGATAAGCTGTGTGAACCACCTTACCCTCATCTATGGCTTTGGTGACTACTTCAAAGAAGTCAATCGGGTTTAGGAGACATGATCTGCCTTTTACAGACCCGAACTGGGTAGGGTCCAGAGTTTGGAGATTACCAATGTCTTTGTTTATGAGTTCCATGATGATACGTTCCATGGCCTTGCAGACCAGGCTCATCAGGCTAATGGGGTGGTAGTTCCCGGGGTCCATCGTGGCTCCCCCTTTGTGGAGTGGGATAACTGTCACGGTGCGCCATTCAATGGGCACAAAGCCTGAGGTGAGTCTATGATTGAACATGGTACTTAGGTAGGGTGTCAGTTCATTCTGTAGTTCGTGTAGAATGCAGCCTGGGATATTGTCAGGTCCCATGGATGCTGTGTTCTTGGCTTTGAAGAGTGTGTTTTTTACCTGTGCAGCCGTGATTACAGGAACTTTGCATTCTTCCAGTGTAGAAATGGGCCCTCTAGGGGGTGAGAGGGGGGAAAAGTTAGCACTGAACCTATCTGCCAGGATGTTGGCAATATCAGTTGGTTCTGCATATTTAGTGCCATTGTGCTGTAACTCAGAGCAGATCTGAGTGTTGCCATTGAGATTCTTGACATAGCTATAGAATGCTTTGTGGTTGTCTTTAGAGTCAGTGGCAATTTTGTTTTCGTAACTAGCTTTGGAGGATTTTATGAGGGATCTCAGCTTCTTACTGAGGTTGACCAGGGAGTTCCTCCAGTCATGGGAGTTTACTCTTTTTTGCAACAGTTTCTTTCTTCTGTTGTAGATTTTGTTTATGGCAGAGGACCACCAGATTAGCTTCCTTTTTTGGAGGATAGCATCTTGGTTCTATTAGGGATAGCATGATCCATGCACTCGTGTAAGTGCTTCTAAAGTGCATTTGTGTAGGATTCAGTAGTCGTACCTCTATTGTCCATCTGCATGGGTGTCATGAAGTTTGCCACTTCTGTCTTAAGAAGTGGGAAGTTGGCTTTGGAGAAGTTTTTTATGGTGGTTTCCCTAATTGAGGGTGGGGGCGGGATGTGGATGTCTAGGGTGATTAGCTTGTGGTTGGATCTGACCAACAAGGAATTGACCTCTGGTGTGGAACACCGGTTGCCCATGTTGGTAATGACCAGGTCTAGGATATTGCTGCCCCTGGTGGGGGTGTGAATAAGTTGATCCAAGGCATTGGAATTTATGAATTCCAGAAAACGTTGAGCAAAAGAGTTGGTACATGAGTAGTTTTCCCAGTTAATGGTGAGGTAGGTTAAATTGCCAATTATTAGGGTGTTGGGTTGTACCCTAATACTTTCCAGTGTATCAAGAAATGAGGAGTGGGAATCCTGCGGCATGGTGGGGGGTCTGTAGCAAGCTACAATTTGGATTGCGGTCTTGTCCAGAGTTAGTTGCACTTGGATAATCTCGGATACATAATGCTGTGCAACTAACCTGGTGGTGTGGATATCCTTAATGAATATGGACACGCCTCCACCTTTAGTGCTTTGTTCCAGGTTAGGTGGCCAAAAGGTGTGGTATGAATTATGGTAATGCAGGGGTGCTCTCTGGAGCTTTAAACCAGGTCTCTGTCACTGCACAGATGTCAATGTTCTCCATTTTAAGGAGTGCCTCGAGTAAGTGCATTTTGAGGTTTAGACTTCTAGCATTGAGTAGTATTACCCTCAGATTTTGCTTGCTTGTACCTGTTACAGTGGTGAATTTGTCATTTGAACCTTGCCTAAAAAATGCACTATAGGGGGTGGCAAGAGCCTTAGCCAGTATCCGGAATCCCAAGGGCGACAGGTGCAGGCCACCTCTGGCAAAGCATCGTGGTCTGTCGATCATGTCGTCCCAGGCAGACAAATACTGGATCCCCTTAGAATGACACCAGAAGCTTAGCCAATTGTTGAAGTCAATCATTTTGTCCTTTTACTATGGTATCATTCTGGGTGATGGCAGGATGCTACTCAGGGCTAGGGTCATACCTGCCCTGGCTACAAGATTGGAGAGCTCCTCCATGTCTCTTTTCATGTAGTCCAGGGAGGTACATTTCAGGTCATTCACACCAACATGGACAATGACAGTGTCATATTTGCACTTGTTGTGGAGTGACCTGTGTGCGTGCGTGCATTATGTGGTGGATCCTGGCACCTGACAGGCAGCTGACAGTAACTTTCTCCTTGTTTAGCCTGGTGAGTGGAGCATCAGTGTGCCTGACTATAGAGTCACCTATGACTAGAGTATTGGGTACGTTATGCCTTATGGGCTGTTGTTGAGTGGCACACTGAGTTTGTGGGCTATGTGTCATTTGGGTTGTGTTGGGGGGTGGAGGTTGTTTGTGTTTCTGCTTTGGAGGTCCCTGATGCTTGGGCAGGTTTTTATTGAGAGCCTCCGCAAATGTAGGTGTGTGCTTTGTGTTTCTGTGTGTGTGTTTTGGTGGTGTAGGTTTTGATTGACTATGTGATGAGTGTGGTGTGGTGCAAGTGTTTACCTTCTCCTCTTCACTGTCTAGTCCAGTCTTGGGTGAAGAGAGCTTTGCTTCCAGTTTGGCTATATAAGTGCATCTCTCACAGGTTGTAGTGTTGGGTGGTAGGAGGAGAGGGTTGTCTCTGTACATGAGGCAATTGCTGCATTGCCCTAAGATGACCGGATTCATCAGGTAGACAGGAGAAATCACTGGGAGCTGACCCTTAGGCATGCCTGGATAGGTGCTTATTTATTAAATATTAAAAACTGCTTTCCTCTAGACAAGTGAGAAAAGT
The DNA here is from genome assembly GCF_019279795.1 of Protopterus annectens. NCBI lineage: Eukaryota > Metazoa > Chordata > Ceratodontiformes > Protopteridae > Protopterus > Protopterus annectens. The sequence continues at coordinate 324,986,109 of NC_056739.1, read as the reverse complement.
TGAGTGCTGTAGTAATTTGCAGCTTATTTAGTGCTTACAATGAGTTTTGAACAAGTGCTGAGTTCAAAGAAACATATTTGAGTGCTGAAACTAGAAAGCTGGCTAGTTCTAAGAAACAAAATTAAGCTAGATGGCTTCCCTCTAACACAGAAAGGCTTGGGGGCTCAGAAGCCTACAAACAGTCTAGACCACTTACAGGAAAGGCAGGAAACAAGCTTAATGCTCTCTTTGTACACAGTAGGAGTGCCTAAAATCAAAATATAATCTCACTGCACTCAGTTGAGTGAGCAAATGAGATGGGCCCAGAAGGAGTATCCAAACACAAATTTACAAGAGGGGTGGGCAGTTTCAAAGCCACCAAGATTATACTGAAAAAACAGAGTCAAAACTTCCAGTTCAGTTAATATTCAATGCAACACAAATAAATCAATTAAAATGCTGTATTATTTGAAAAAAAATCCAGACAAAAGGTACTTAAATTCTTTTATACGTCCAGTTGAATACAGCTAGATCTTAGCCGGCCAAAGCTCAGGTTTTAAGTAGAAAGTATTCCAAAATGTACCACTTAAATAGGCAGTAACAGGATATCAATGAATGAGACTTCCCCTGACTGCAATTACTGTCTATGCAGGAATTCTAACAGGCAATAAAATCTAGAAAACACTAACTGAAAAAACAGAGTCAAAACTTCCAGTTCAGTTAATATTCAATGCAGCACAAATAAATCAATTAAAATGCTGTATTCTTTGAAAAAAGCGCATATAAAAGGTACTTAAATTCTCTTATACGTCCAGTTGGATACAGCTAGATCTTAGCCAGCCAAAGCTCAGGTTTTAAGCAGAAAATATTCCAAAATGTACCACTTAAATAGGCAGTAACAGGATATCAATGAATGAGACTACCCTCGACTGCAATTACTGTCTATGCAGGAATTCTAACAGGCAATAAAATCTAGCAAACATTAACTGAAAAAACAGAGTCAAAACTTCCAGTTCAGTTAATATTCAATGCAACACAAATAAATCAATTAAAATGCTGTATTATTTGAAAAACGTGCAGATAAAAGGTACTTAAATTCTCTTATACGTCCAGTTGAATACAGCTAGATCTTAGCCGGCCAAAGCTCATGTTATGATATATTTAGAGTTGTCACACAGCTATCTACTATTAAATTATTGATACTATTTTCAAAACTGGTGACCATGAAAGATACTCTAATACATTTTTTCAAAGTAATATCCCTTTTAAGCAAAAAAATTCTGTTGTGATGAAAATATGCATGAAGATGATAGATTTAGGGATGAAAAAGGAATGATAATCGCTGCTGTTGCAGACATTATAGCTACCATTTTAAAATTTGACTGTTTTGACATTTCAACATTGTACATTCCGTTTTATGACTTGCAGCATGTATCACTATTCAGTAACTTGTCAGGCATTCCTATAGGGCGATACCATGCACACCCTCATATGTATACAAATCTAGCAACCTAAATCATCACCATAAATTCAACTTCCCCATTTCCCTCAACTAGTTTTATTTTTAAAGACCTTTGTCATTTGTAATTATCTTTTTTTTTTTTGTGCCGTTCCAGCCCAGGTCTTGGCTGGAAAGGCACGTGCAAATAGGGTAATCAGAACCGGGCACATTATTTCAAATGTGACCTTACCAATACCCTGGTTATTTAAATGATGACTAAATCATTTCTGGAATCCACTCCCCAAATTATCTACCCAGTATCCTCTTGACCATCACTGTTGTTTCTTACTCTTTCACACTGTGTTGCATAAGTCAGTCTAGGAATGACTGGAGGCAGTGTGACTTTCTTGTAGTCAGTTTTATTATTATGTATTTGCGTTTATCAGGACAGTCCAGCTGGGCCATTGCAACCTCACTTTAGTAGCTGCCCATGGATTGAGGTTACACAGAGTTAGTTGGTTCATACAGTAGGTTCTATAATATTACAGCAGTTAACAAAACCCCAAAAATTCATAAATTTTAACTTTACAAATTGTTGCAATGAATAAATACTATAATAATACAGTGGTTAACAATATTGGAAATTAAAGTGAAATGACATAATTCAGTGATCAAAGAAATAAGAAAAAGTTAGTTAACTGGATATCATTACATGTAAAAAAAATGGATTCTAGTTTGGTGACCAAACAAAATAATTATCTGTAGTGTAGTAGGAAGAAAGAAACAATCAGTTGCCATGGGAGAGAAGTAGTACAGATACCTGGAGTGAACGATGTAGTGATAGATAATAGATACTGCAGAGAATAGGTAGATATGATCATATAAAGGAGAAAAAGAGCACGGGGCAGACTGTGACTGAAGAAGCTAGGCTGAAGAAGACTGGCATAAGCACAGCTGTGAGTATAGTAATAAGGGTTTTAGGGATGATTTAAAACAGAGAATTTAAATATGGTAATTCTACAGTTAGTAGTTGCTGTGAATCTTGTTTTGCTGAAATACATACTCACATTACTTATAAAATTATGTTGACATTATTGGTGACTTTAGTACAGAATTTAAATTCATTCTAGAGTGCTACTTGATTGTGTGGGTTGCATTTAAACTTTTGGTGTGAGGGGAAAATTTATTTTATTTTATTTAACATTTGTTAACTGGGAAAGTCCAACTTGGAATGAAGCCAATTTTCAGCAGAGACCCCGGGGAGAAACACTCCAGAAGCATGTCTTTGTAACGTGGGAGGAAACCATAGTACTCAGAGGAAACGCACACAAATGTAGGGAGGACATGCAGATTCCACACAGAAGGAACCCCAACAGAGAATTGAACTGGAGAACCACTTGCTGTGAGGCGACAGTGCTACTGCTGCACCACTGTGCAAAATAATTCTTATTTTTGTCTTCCACAGGTCAGTTTGATTGTTTTCTGTAGTGGATTTCTGCAGACATAGAAACAGTTCTTGACCCATCTATTTGGTTGTGAGAATATAGAGTTAACATATTGTGATAAGGGTGGAAACTTTGTTCACCAAAACAGTTGTGGATGTAGGGGACTTAACCACATGCAAAAACATTGTTTTATATGATTTTTCATCTGTTTTCAGTGAGTGAGCCTTTTGTGCATTGCCTTTATTTATTTTAATTTATTTTGTTATGGTTTTGATGGCTTGGGCTTTGTTCAGTGATTGTAACCTCTCAAATGACTTTCTTCATCTGTCCTCCTAGATTTTACCTACTTTGAGTTATAAATGTGTGATGGATTCCACCATCCAAATTGCATGACCTTGCACTATTATTCTGCATTAATTTCCAGCAGGCACTTATATGCCTGTGCTGCAAGTTGCAACACCTCGTTAGTAATTGTTCCTTCTATTTGTGACCACTCTTCATGGTGTATTATCATGCAATGTGCACTTAATCTCAAATGCTTAGTGTAGTACTGAATATAAATGTGTTGAACAGAACTTGATCCAACTGTCAGTCATGCATTAGTCTGTTGCCTAGTGGTATTTCTCCGGACTTATCTTCTCCTCATTTGCCAGCCTGTGCATTTGATCACTCAACAAGGTTTCTGTTCACTTTGGCCTCCATCCCTTCTAAACTGTCTTATCAGTTTCCTGGAAGGTACAGTGTCAGTGGGTTTATGATTTAATCCAGATTACACACTCAGGGTTCTCCTTTTTTACCCCCAATAATGACACTGGCACCAGATTGGCTTAGTGTCACACTGCTGGTCATATGCAACAGGATTCATATTTAGAAACTTTACAAGCACGTCCTGCATAATATTTTTCCTTATCTTCTTTGTGTCAGAAACGAGAGCCAGAAGCATGTAATGACCTGAATTTTTCCTTCAAAGATGCTCCTTTGTGCAAAGGCACTACAGTTATCAATTTCTGACTTTGTATCACCATCTGCTAATTTAGGAAAGGCTGCTCAGTTCTAATAGCTTTCAAGAATTAGTATTGTCACCTTCTTCTTTTTAGGACCCTAGAAGGCATCTTGTTCAGAAAGTTTGAAATATTTTTGAAGTCCCTAAAGATCTTTCTCTGCTTCTTCTCCAGACATGTTTCAGGCTGTCCATAGATCTCCATCCATACTTCCTGAACTGTCCAGTTTTGGCAAACTGTCCCATCTTTCCTGTGTAAATATAATGGTGGGAACTAAATTTGTATTTCTAATGATAATACGTTTGAACTCCCCATTCCCATTAATGCAGTGCATTAACAATTCTTCCTGTATTTTCCAAAGTATCTGAAAATTTTATTTTGTACATCCCTCATACTATGAGCTCTTAGCCCAGGCCCACCTTGGCCTACCAAATGAGCTTGGTTGCCTTTTATGATGCTATTATAGGTGTTTTTTCTGTATGTGTTCCTTCTTCATATCTGCTCTTCTCACAGTTCCTTATTTTCCTTGTACAAGACTTTATTCACATATTCACTCTTTTGATCTACACCGACAGCTCTTTACTTTAGTATAGCTCCTGATGGACATTTTCTTATTGTATTTCCTTGCAGCCTGCAGTCTACACTGCTGTGATAAGGACACAGTTCATTAACAGTAACACTGCACAATCTATCAACAATTAAATCCTATATTTTTACTAGAATTGCATCATCTGTGATGTTGGTTTACAGAAAATATTTCAAGCGTGCAGGTCACTGTATCATTGAACTCCTAACCTCCACCTTGTGGTAGATCCCATTTGTTGATGAATTCCATATAGATCTGTAGAGCTTGTTTACAATATGCAAAACAACAAAAAAAGACATGAAAGTTACATGCTTACCAAAATGTTATATCTGATTATAGATCCTCTATAACTGTAGGACCGAGGCTGAGAAAACATTAGGGCTGCTGAACAGATAAAACTTTTCCAGTCTGCCAGGCACTTGCCCCATATCCTGTGACTCTGGTGCATCAAGATGCCCAGCCTCTTCAGACCTGAGGTAAGATGTGCAAATCCATCAGAATATGGGGGGGGGACCTCGAGACCAAGTATGGCAAAGGCAGTGGAAATTGGAAGAGTATGTTATGAAGGATGAAACCACTCTTCCAATTCTATCAGTTATGGCAAGTTCATAACTTTCTCTGATAAGGGAAACACAGGACAAAATCCCAAGCAAACATTCAAACCCTGTTCTCCTTATGGTAATGTGTACCTTTTCATAGTCACTTCAAAGGAAGACTGTGATTTAGACATCATGACCTCATGACCACCTTAATACTGCCTTGCATTGTTGTTGAAATTAGATCAGGCAGTAGCTATGCAAATATATGCAAAAAAAATAGTAGTAGAAAGGACAATCACTAAGATAAACCTTCACTGAGATAAGCAAAAGTTCAAATAGAAGCAAAAGTCCAGTCACTTAAAAAATCTTTCATTACTGTTTCATAATCATCTCTATTCATAATTACTACAGCCCCACCCTTATCAGCTTGCCTAATTATGATTTCATTACTGTTCTGAAGCCTCAAAAGTGCTTCATATTCACTAGGTTTTAAATTATACCATTTTCTTAATTTAAATAATATGAATAAAAACTTCCTATGAAGCCGACTGTATCTGGAGGTGGATGGGTCACTGAGCCCATCTCAATGTACCTCCAGCATGTTTTAAGTCAGTTTCTCCCTAAATTAAAAAGTTACATCAAGGACACTAATGATTTTTAACACTATCTTTATGAATGGTATACAGTAAACTGAACTGAGTTACATTGGAAAGATGTCGGGAAGGGAAACTGAAACTGTTTGTGAGCTGTTAGAATTGGTTTTGAGCAACAACATGTTCATGTTTCAGAATGATATTTTTCATCAGCAAGCAGGTGTAGCTGTGGGTACTCCCGTAGCTAATACATATGTGAATATCCTGGTTGGGCAATGGGAAGAGCAATTTGTCTACATACTACCCAAACATGCCTCCACTATCAAAACCCTATAAAACAATACTACTGCTATACTCCATTTACATACCTACCCTAATACTGCTATCACTCACTACTAGCTATCATTACCAAAACAACTGCAGGCTGATTATCCCAAACAAAGGGACATCCCTCCACACATCCAACCACACACCATACACTCAATTACACCAATTCCACTACCAAGCCATCCCTATGTACCACATACTCAAGCAGCTCTCAACTCAGACACACACCTACACTACTTAAAAATATATAAAACTCATAAACAAATTACTAAAACTTCAGTTACAACTACAAACATCACTCATATGTTGTGGAGACATACACCCTATCCCAGGCCCATCAGCCCAAAGCCCACCAACCTCCAATACAACTTTTACCCTCCCACACCGACCTAATAACTCACTTCTAATCATCAATCTTAATGTTAGAAGCATCTTAAACAAAGTTCATGACCTCCATGCCCTACTAGGCTTTTATCAACCAGACATAGTAATACTAACTGAAACCTGGCTAAGGCCAGAAATCCATAATAACAACATTACAGTGCCTGGCTACAATATAATTCGCAAAGACAGGATAGGAAAGAAAGGTGGTGGTGTTGCTATAATATATAAAGATCACCTCATCTTAGAAAGGCTAGACATCACATCCCCAGAGCTAGAAAATATGGAACTCATCCTAACCAAACTAAAAATTAGCCCAAACAAACATATAAACATCATAGGATGCTATATTCCCCCAGGAAACAATAACCCCACCACCAAAAAACTACTTGACTGGACATCTAATTTACTCCCCCATGAAACCATAATATTAGGAGACCTAAATATAGACTGGCTCAACTGCTCCAGTCAAAACCCTCTATCTCACATAAACCTTCATGGCCTTACCCAACTTATTTCTACCCCCACCAGAACAGACAAAAGAACCAAATGCCAATCCATACTAGATTGGATACTTGTATCTTACCCCTCCCCAATAATGCAAGCAGGATGTCTGCCAGATGCCCTTAGTGACCACCAAGCTACATTCATGCTTACAAGCAAAACGTCCCAACTAACCATCCGAGAGATTAGGAACAAAAAAACAGTTTAACCCAACTAAATTTAACACTGATCTAAAGAAATGCAGCTGGTTCCCCCTGAAAAATTTACCTCTCGAAGAAGCAGTACATCACTTTAATACCACTTTTATAAGTATACTTAACCAACATGCCCCCTCTAGAACCGCTAGAATCAAGACTAAATATGCACCATGGCTAACCGTAGAAACTAAAACACTACTCAAAAACAGAAACAAAGCTTGGACAAACTGTCACAAAACCAGAAGCCAGTTAGTCAAACAAAAGTACGTAGAACTAAGGAACAAAACAAAACAGCATATTAAAACCGACAAAATCTCATACTACCAAAAGATACAGACTAAGCATATTAACAACCCAAAAAAATTCTGGTCAGCAGTCAACTCAGTCTTACAACCAGGGAAAACATTCACCCCTACTCCCAAAACAGGCAATAGCCAAGACAATATACCCACTCAGTTCAACAAATATTTTACAGAAACTATACAAACCTTAGCTAGCAACCAAACAAACCATAATACCCCCAGTCCAACAACATTACCTTTTCCAACTAAAACAAATAACAAAAGCCACAACTTTAGCTTTAACCTAGTCCCAACCAAAGTCATAGAACAACAACTACTCTTAAAACTAAAACCAACAGCCACAGCAGCTGATAATTTACCTTCTGAATATCTTCAACTAGCTGCTCAAGCTATAGCCTACCCAGTGTCCATCCTAATAAACAGATCTATCTCTGAGAACAAAGTACTCCAGCTTTGGAAAATATCATATATAACACCATTGCACAAAGGGGGTAGCTCTCTCGATCTCAATAACTACCGACCAATAGCCATACTACCACCCTTAGCAAAATTCCTAGAAAGAGCTGTGCACATGCAATTAATGAAATACTTCCTTGATAACCAACTTCTAGCCCCACAACAACATGCATTCAGACCTTTCCACAGCACATCCACTGCCCTCACATCATTCAACAACACCGTCAACAACCATAGAAACAATGGACTATTAGTGTCTGCTACACTCTTAGATCTTTCTAAAGCCCTTGACATGGTCAATCACCAAAAATTGATCAACTCTCTGTCCACCCTAAACCTCAACCCCCCAGTTATCTCATGGTTCACAAACTATCTAGGTGGCAGACAGCAAGCAGTAAAATGGCAAAACCAACTCTCTCCCCTACTACCTGTAACATTAGGGGTTCCTCAAGGCTCCATCCTTGGCCCTCTACTCTTTACCCTATTTACTAACCAACTCCCCGCAAACATTACAGACGCGTCAGTGGTACAGTATGCAGATGATACCACCATAATATGCAAAGCCAACACCCTTGACCTTCTCCAATCCCAAACTCAAGAATGCTTCTCTTTAGCAGAAGCCTGGATCTCTAACCACAACCTTATTTTCAATCCCACCAAAACTAAACTAATAATCTTTATCCCACACAGAAAAACACCCCCCTTACACAACCTCACAATATCCTCACACAACAACACCATCATTTCCACCACCAATCAGGCCAAACTATTAGGTGTGGAAATTGACAATCACCTTAGATTAGATATTCACATCTCCTAGACCATTAAAAAAGTCCATAAAAAATTAGGGCTACTCTATCGGAACAAACAATTCCTCACCAACCACTCCAAAATCACTATAGCCAGAACACATCTATTATCCACATTACTATATGCATCCCCCATGATGACCAACCTCCGCAAAACAGACCTAAACAAACTTGACAACTGTTACAATAATATAGCTAGATTTGCCACAGAATCTTCCCCAAGAACACACCATTGTGACAGCCTCATTAAACTACAATGGCTCGAATTCCCACTACTACTCCAGTACAAACAGCTTACACTCACCCACAAATTGCTCCACCACGCAGAAAAAACACCATCCCTTCGACAACTAATTGAGCACTACAAACCCACCAGATCCTTAAGGTCTAGTACACAATACCTCCTTAAAGTAACCAAAACTTACAACGAGGCAAGTAAATCCATCTATAGTCACTGTATCTCCAAATCCTGGAATGCTCTCCCTGCCCAAATTACAGCCTCAAACTCATTAGCCCTATTTAAGAAAGCTTAAAACGCATTTCTCAAATAACAGACTATGCTCATGCAATACCCATGGATAACTAGACATTTTTGTCACCAAATATAAAATTGTAGTCATATGCTATCTATAGACAATGTATTACAAATAATTAACTACATCTAGATAAAAAACAAATGCCTGGATCATCATCTATGTCTTTAATACAACTCTTATTGTTTTATTGTATTATTCTTTACTGTAATTGTGCACACAGAGCTTTTCTCCCCGGGCCTCCACTGAAAATGGACTTGTATCCAGTTGGACTTTCCCGGTTAACAAATGTAAAATAAATAAAAAAATAGGGCCATCACAATCTATAGAGAACATTTTGTTTTATAAGTGTTTTGTGGATGACACTTTTTTAATTTGGAAAGGGGACCTAGACTTGATGTTTTTGTTAACCATCGTAGTTTACTATTTCTCATTCTGAAAATGTAATAAATTCCTTAGACGTTAGAAGAGAGAGGGAAGAGAATGTCATCACTACGCCTATTTATAAAAAGGAAGTGCATGCAAACAAGTAGACACACAGGAGTAGTACACGTGTTTAAAGAGGTATTAAAGAGTCAGCTATTGGGGGTCAGTAGATTAAATACTAGCAAAGAGAGATGTGAACAAAAATGGATGAGATGATCTCTGACTTTAAGGAGAGGGGTTATGCTGACCATTTGGAAGATCTGAAAATACAAATATTGAATAAGAGAGACTATAGATAAACCCTACTTCTCTGATAATAGTTCTGGTTCTGCTCAAAACAGTAATATTACTAGGAAGAAATATGAGCATTTACACTATCCGACAATGTATAATAGGAGGACAAGAGATGTTAAAAATATTATTTCTAGAAACTGGAGTCCACTGTCCTCAGTACCAGAGATTAGGAATATTATTGGTTCTTCTTCTTCTTTCAGCTTTTCCCAGTTAGGGGTCGCCACAGCGGAACTCCAGTCTGCTAATGATTGGCAGTAAATTTTTTTACAGGTGCTGAGGTGCCAGCTCGACGCCCAACCTTCAGAAAAGGCACGCCCATTCTACGCATGTCTTTCGAATGCCACTCGACCGCGGGGAGGACATGCAGACTTCACACAGAAGGCGCTCCAGCCGAGAATCGAACGGGAGAACCTCTTGCTGTGAGGCAACAACTCTATCACTGAACCACTGCAGCTTATATTAGGAATATTATTGGTGATAAACCTAATTTTTCATATAGAAACTGTAATAGTTTGAAGAAACGCCTATGTTATAAAGACTCACAATTCAAAGACAATAGACCAATTAATAGATTAGGCAAGTTTCCATGCCATAACTGCTCATGCTGTTCTGATATACTGTCTGATAATGAATTTATACACCCCCCTATCCAGGAAAAAATATGTCTTTAAAGTATTGGCTACATGCAATACTAGCAACATTATCTACCTTGCTACCTGTGTAGAATGTACTGCATTTTATGTAGGTAAGTCTACACATAGGGTAAAGGACAGAATTATTGAGCATAAATCAGATATCAGGAGGAAGGTGAACACAAATGGACTAGCAAAACATCTTGAGGATGCTGGTTCTAAGCATAGATTTAAATTCCGTGTTATGAATTTTATATAGCCAAAGATTAGAGGTGGTGATATTAATAATGCTCTAGAGATAAGCTAGTGTGAATGGATAACACTACTTCAGGCACATGTTAAACTTGGAGTTAATGCTAATATTAGTCTTATACCAGCACTGAAAAAGAAACAAATGGTTATAAGAAAATAGCTAGAATGAATTTTTAGAATTTTTTTTTATCTGCATATGTATTTTTTATTTTTATGTCATATTGTGTATTCTTTATACCCATGGTGGTGGTGCTGCAGTAGCGTTGTCGCCTCACAGTAAGACTCCGTCTGGTTCAATTCTCAGCTAGAGCATCTTCTGCGTGGAAATATGCATGAATGGGCGTACCTTCATTGAAGGTTGTGTGTCAGGGCTGGTAACTCGACACGTAAAAATCAATTACCAATCATTAGCGGACCGGAGTTCTGCTGTGGCGACCCCTAACCGGGAAAACCCGAAAGACACAAACAAACAAACAAATTGTGTATTCTTTATGCTATACATTGATACTCTAGATTTTTAAGGCTATACCTTTAAGAAGAAATTTTAGTTTAATGAGCTATGTCATGTGATTTTATACTGATAGTATTTAAATGAGGCTGAAAGTCTCTTTCTTTACACACTGAAGAAGGACGCAAGTCTGAAATCTTTGTGACTTTGTGATTTGGATTTATTAAAGTCTGTTTGGATTTTATTTCTATGTGTCAGGTGTTCCCTTTCACTGGAATTTTGCTTTTATTTGTATAAAATAAAATCACAGGAGACAGTTAAAGCCCAAGTGAAATGAGCCTTAGGTACTGATGGAAAAGGCTTATTATAATTGGAATGACAAGTGCATATAGTCAGAGTTCTAGCAAATTAAGTTAATTTTGTGAATGTTTTGGTCAAGCTTTTTATCAAAAAAAGCTACCTAATGTTTTGCAGATACACACTGCTCTTATACAGCAGAATCTCAGTTGTCAGTACATATCCACACAATGTAGGAAACACTAGATCGGTTTGAAAAGAATTAGAAAAGATAGATGGATGGTTTGATTGAGTTATTCTTAGTAGCAGCCTCTGGCATAAGTTAATGATTACTGAAGGGAGTGACCCTATGTCTGTAAAATACCAGATATGAAAGTTCAACGAAAAAACGTGTATCTGAGAAATTATTCTGGCAGAAGCATCAGGCACCAGGAAAAGGTTCTCCTAAAAATATTTTCAAGGTTTTCTAACATGAAGTATAAGTCCCAAAGAGATATAAATGAAGTCAAATCAAGAACACATTTCTAAGAAAGGCTTAATATGTTTCTAGTGGAACAGGATATCAACAGAGACCTTGATAGACATTATATATTGTAGCAGTGTGTTCCTTATCTGAGGAGTAACTCGGTCCTGAATTGAAAGTCTGTGCATGATAATTGATAATGGCAGGCATGGGGGTTTGAGAAGTGGCCTATCCCTTTGGCTGTAGCCCAAATGGAAATACATTGTCCATATATTCTTACATGAGGTGGATTTCTGGGAGGAAAAAATATAAATCACTTGAGAAGAAAAACAGATCACTGGTAACTACTAAAAATGGAGACTCCATGTGTTTAAGTTGAATAAGAAGACAACTAAGACTTATCCGATAGGTGAGTTAATAATGTTGATGGAATGTGACGCCATAGAGGCTTCTTCACAACGTGAAGGACTGGTTGGAGGAACCAGACCTACTAAGGCCAGAAAGCTATGAGAATTCCTTTGGCTTTGTGACACTGGGCTTTCTGCATGAATCTCATCATAAGAGAAAATAAGGGCTAGAGAAATCCAGTGCACCATTTATGAAACAGAGCAGCTCTCATTCACAACTCAGTGAAGGGATTAGGGAAAATTAGCTGCTGCATTTGATATTGGTTGGGAATGCATACTGATTACAGCAATGCTTTTCCTATGTCTGGAATAGCTTTCAGGCCACTGATGGGTTAAGGGACACATTGTGGGGAAATCTGTAGACATTGACTGAGTTTGTCAGATTGGATTCCTTAGGAATGAACTTCTCTACGAGGAATTTTGGCCTTGGAAGATGAAAAGACAACTTGTGTCCACTGAAGTCCCTTCTTCACCTGAGGGCTGATGTATCCGCAGTGACTAAATCCAAGGGAGTTTTTGGGAAGAAGGTGTTGACTTTTGTCATATTTCTAAGATGCATCCACCACTGGAGATATGCCTTTGCATACTTTGGAAATGCATACTTGTTGGATCTCACACCTGAGAACACTGTGCCTGCAGACTCCCATGCAGTACTGTCACATCAAGCCTAGCATGGGTCCTACTGGGATGGAGATAACAGTGTTAGACAATGATGTGCTGAAACACTCTGAAATTCCATGACTGTAGAGATATTGGACTGCAAGGGTATGTCCCCATTGTTAATAGATGTGCTTGTTTTGCAGTGCAGAAGGAATAAAACAGTAAAAAAGAAACTTTTTTTTTAATTCTACACTATTGCTTAAATAGCTGTATTGAACAAAAAGTATTAGACTTTCACGGTGAAAAAATGAAAAAAATGCAAACTTTTCTGAATATGTTTTCCTAGAAACTTTGAAAACTATGGAATGGAGAACATTACAGATATAAACTGTAAAGGGGAATTTAATGGTGAAATGATAAACAACCTGGTTAGGATTCTGCAAAAAAAATGTAAACTATATAATTACCAGCTGGCTCAGATTTTAAAGCTTAAAGAAATCTTTGCATTCAATGACTATGGTAATACATAATCCTATATCCTGCAACCTAAGTCCCTGCTAACAGAAAGCTACTGTTTTTTCTGGAAAAGCCCGCTAATAACAAGGGTGCAGGAAGTGATGAAATTCTATCTGAGTGGTTTAAAATCCTGCAATATGATTTGACAACATTGCTTGCATTTTACCATCAAATTTGGAAAACATAAAAGTGGCCATTAAATTTGAAAAAGGGTCAGTTTATATTCCAATCCCAAGAAAGGAAATTATGGAACAATTATACTTGTTTCACATACTAGCAAGCTAATAATCAAGATCATGTAATCTAGACACCATCAGTATATGGAATGAGAACTGTCAGACGTATAAGCTTGTTTTTAGAAGGGACAGAGATACCACAGAACAAATTGCCAGTATCCAATGGATGGTAACCAAGCAGAGGAGTTCTAGAAAATAGTTTACTTTTACTTTGACTACACTAAAGCCTTTGACTGTTTGGTCCATAACAGACTGTGCTAAGGTCTTACCAGAAAAGGGATATTGGGTCACTCTATTTGTCTCTTAAGGATTGTCTATACAGAATAAGAAATCATAATAATAACCAAATGTGGAATTACTGACTTTTCAAGGTTGGGCAAAGGAATGCGACCAGACAGTATATTGCTGCCCAACTTAATGTAGTTTATACACTGAAAATATATGAAATGCTGGGTTAGACAAAGCAGGTGCTGGAATAAAAATTGCTAAAACCGGAACCTTTTTTAAGTTTTTCTGTCTATTCCTTCTGGCATGCCGAGGGATCAGTTGCTAATGTCCTCTCCTGCTCAGCTGGTGAACCTGGGAATATTGAGGCAATGTTACAATTGCCTCATGTACACAGACAACCCTCTCCTCCTCCCACAAAACACAAATACATGCGAGAGATGCAACTATACGGCCAAACTGGAGGCTGAGCTCTCTCAACATAGGACTGGCAAGACCAGACAGGAGGAGAAGGTAACCACACACACTATAGACCCAGTCTCACATAATACCATCACAACCTCAAATCATACACATAAACACACAAAGACATACTCGGAGGCTCTGATCAAAAATCTACCAAAACAGCAGAGGCCACCAAAGCAGACACCCAAACAACTACCACCTCAGAACACAACACCTGCAACACATAGACCACACAGTCAGAGTGTCAAGCAGTCACAGCCCTTAAGGCCAAACACAATGCCAGACACACTAGTCATTGGTGACTCCATAGTCAGACACACTGACGTCCCGCTCACCAGACTGAGTAAGGAGAAGGTCACAGTAAGCTGCCTGTCGGGCGCTAGAATTCGCCACATAACGCAAGCACTCAGGTCTCTCAACAGCAGGTACAAGTACGACTCAATCATTCTCCACGCTGGTGTAAACGACCTGAGACGTACCTCCTTGGACTACATGAAAAGAGACATTGAGGAGCTCTCTGATTATGTAGCCCAAGCAGGTATGACCCTGACCTTGAGCAGTATCCTACCTTCACCAAGAATGATGCCACAATACAGAGATAAGATGATCAGCTTTAACAATTGGCTTAAACTCTGGTGTCATTCAAAGGGGATCCAATGTCTATCTGCCTGGGATGACATGCTGGACAAGCCACGCTGCTTCGCAAGGGACGGCTTGCACCTGTCACCCCTGGGATTCGGATTTTGGCAAAGGCTCTTGCCACCCCATAGTGCCTTTTTAGGCAAGGCTCAAATTCTAAACCTGCCACCCTAGAACACAATAAAGAAAAAAAACTAAGGGTAATGCTGCTCAATGCCAGAAGTCTCAATCTCAAGATGCACTTCGAGGCCCTTCTCAGTATGGAGAACATCGATGTCTGTGCTGTGACAGAAACCTGGTTCAAGGCTCCTGAGAGCACCCCAGCACTATCAGGTTTTACCTCATATCATGCGTTCCGGCCCCAAAATCCAGACAATACCAAGAAAGGAGGGGGGGTATCCATATTCATCAAGGACACCCACACCTCAAGATTGGTGGCAACGCACGATGCATCGGAAACCATCCAGGTGCAATTAACCATAGGCAAGACTGCTCTGCAATTTGTAGCATGTTACAGGCCACCCTCGCAAACTCAGGAACCTCACATGGCTTTCCTGAAAACACTGGAGGGGATAAATGTATCTCCGAGCACCATCATACTAGGTGACTTCAACTACCCTAATATAGACTGGGAACACTACTCAAGCCCAAACACTCTAGCCCAAAAGTTCCTGGAATTCATAAACTCAAATGCCATGGAACAACTAGTCACCATCCCCACAAGAGGAGAAAACATACTTGATCTCATCATCACGAACATGGGAGCACAATGTTCAGCATCGGAAGTATACTCCTCACTGGTGAGATCAGATCACAAACTAATCTCGCTGGAGGTCCTCATCCCGCCCCCACCCGAAATAAAAAAGACCACAGTAAAGAACTTCTCGAAAGCCGACTTCACACTTCTAAAGACTAGTGTGGTCTCCTTTAAGGCCTCCGAGCCGGCGGTAAACATTACTCAAACCGCTGAATCACTTACAAATGCCTTCTACCAGCACTTGCAGGGCTGCATGGATCAGGCAATCCCAAGCAAAACAAAGACTCTTTGTACCAAAGGCAAGCGTCCAGTCTGGTGGACCCCAGCCATAAACAAACTGTACAACAAAAGGAGAAAGCTACTACAAGATAGAGCAAAATCCTTAAAAGGTAAGACACCGCTGATCACTATAAGTAAAAAGCTAAGAGCTCTCATAAAATCATCCAAAGCTAATTTTGAGAGAAAAATAGATAAGGACTCTAAAGACAACCATAAGGCATTCTTTAGCTATGTCAGAAACCTAGGAGGAAACTCCCAGATATGCTCAGAATTAGTTCAAAATGATGTGAAGATTACTGATCCTACAGACATTGCCAACATACTGGCTGACAGGTTCAGTGCAAACTTCTCCCCCCCTTCCCCCCAAAAGGAGAAATATCTATACCAAATGATTGTAGCCCGCCAAACATCTCTAACGCCCAGGTGAGAACTGCTCTCTCCAAGGCAAAGAACACAGCATCCATGGGACCTGATGGTGTCCCCGGCTGTGTGCTCCATGAACTCAACGAGGAATTAAACCCGCAGTTAGGACAGCTGTTTAATCTTGGTCTCACTTCCGGATACATACCCAGGGAGTGGCGCACAGCGACTGTGGTCCCACTTCACAAAGGCGGTGCCTTCACCGACCCTGGAAATTACCGTCCCATTAGCTTGACAAGCCTTATCTGCAAAGCCATGGAGAGGATCATAATGGATCTCATAAATAAAGACATAGGGAATTTGCAGACTTTGGATCCAACCCAGTTTGGCTTTGTCAAAGGCAGATCATGCCTTTTAAACTTGGTTGACTTTTTCGAAACAGTCACCAAGGCCATTGACGAGGGGAAGGCAGTCCATACAGCCTACCTAGACCTGGCGAAGGCTTTCGATACAATACCCCACTCGGGTATCATTGAAAAACTCATCAACTTAAATGTAAACCCATACATTACAAGATGGGTTGCAAATTGGCTGAGTGACAGAACCCACAGGGTCAGAGTTGCTGGCGCCATGTCAGACTCAAAGCCTGTCACAAGTGGTGTCCCACAGGGCTCAGTCCTGGGCCCACTCTTGTTTGGCATCTACTTTTCTGAAGTACAAGCAAACACAGGAGGGTTATGGCTGACAAAGTTTGCAGATGACTGCAAACTGGCCGTAGTCGAAAACACATCTGACACAGATATCCTTCAGAAGGGTCTCACAGAAGCAGATAACTGGTGCCAGAGCCATGGCCTAAAGTTAAATGCCAAGAAATGCATAGTCATACCCTTCGGGAAAAACAAGGTTACCCCTAGCTACCATATAGGTGACAATCCACTGATCACAGAAGAAGTTATCAGGGACCTGGGGACCCAGGTTGACAGTAGCCTTTCATTCGACACTCATATTGCTAAAGTAGTTAGGAAGACCTTCTACATTGCCCACCTTATCATGAAGGGATTCACATCTAGATCAAGGGAGGTCATAGTCTCCCTATACTCATCACTCATCAGACCAATGATTGAGTACAATGCCCCATTCGAAATGTATCTGACCCGACACTTGCAGCAGCTGGAGAGGCCACAAAAGTTCCTCACCAAAAGGATAAAGGGTCTCAAAAATCGGTCTTATGCTGCCCGACTGAAAGAACTCCAGCTCTATTCAGTTGCTTACCGCTTGCTCAGAGGTGACCTGTGCCTGACATACAAGGCCATGTCAAACCCAGATTTGATGAACATGCTTCACCTCAAAAAATCTAGATCCCTCAGAGCCACAAGGGCGGGAGACTTAAACCTCGACACGGTTATTAATAGGACATGCTGGAGGGATAGATTCATCACCCAAAGACTCCCTATGCTGTGGAACAAAATCCCGGTATATGTGAGGCAGAGCACCTCGCTGGCCTTGTTCAAGAGGAATCTTGACCAATGGATGGGAGATCGCAGATATACCCCAGGGGTTACCTCAGTGTCACTGCTCGACAGAGGCACAGCAAAATAATGGGCATAGTTTCTCCAAACTAAAGGGGTGGCGTAAGCCACAAAGCTATGGGCTAGGCTTGTAAATGCCCTCGGGCAGATAGCCTAGTATGAACCTATGAACCTATGAACCTATAAAATACTAACATCCTCAGATATGCAGGTGATATCACTCTTACTGCTGAAAGGGCGGCCACGGTGGTGCAGCGGTTAGCGTTGCCACCTCACAGCAAGAGGTTCTCCGGTTCGATTCTCGGCTGGGGTGCCTTCTGTGTGGAGTCTGCATGTCCTCCCCGTGGTCACGTGGGTTTCCTCTGGGTGCTCCGGTTTCCTCCCACATTCCAAAGACATACAGTAGGTGGATTGGACACTCAAAAATTGGCCCTAGGTGTGTGTGTGTGTGTGTGTGTGTGTGTGTGTGTGTGTGTGTGTGTGTGTGTGTGTGTGTGTGTGTGTGTGTGTGTGTGTGTGTGTGTGTGTGTGTGTGTGTGTGTGTGTGTGTGTGTGCGCCCTCTGTGGAAGGTTGGGTGCCGGGCTGGCAACTCGACACTGTAAAACTCCACTGCCAATCATGAGTGGACAGAAGATCTGCTGTGGCGACCCCTAAGCGGGAAAAGCCAGAAGAAGAAGATCACTCTTACTGCTGAAAACTGAAGCGTCTGTTGATGAAAATGAAAACATAACATGCAAACGCTGGCTAGTGGCCTGACATCACAACAATTAGAATTATGTCTTCTTGCTCCATTGATTCTTTGTGGATAGAAGGGGGGAAATGGAGGCACTGACAGATTTCATTTTCCCTGGGCTCAAAGATATCTTCAGATAGCGAATGCAAGCATGAAATTAAAATAACTTTCCTTCTAGATGTGAGCATATGTCAAGTCTGGATAAGATTTTAAAGAGCAAAAATATAACATTGGCAACAAGGTGCATATTGTCAAACCTCTAGCTTTCCCTGTAATAACATATGGCTGTGAGAGCTGAATTATCATTAAAGCTGGGAATCAGAAATCTGAGTTTGATTTACAGTGATTGTACAGTTTGCAAAGTTAGTTTATGTATAGCTAGTATATCACATTTGAAAATATATTTAAGGCATGTTATTTTGAGACCCCTGTTTAGTTTTTACTTATTTAATTGTTGAGTTAATTAGGAAAAAAATGATGTGTTCATTTTCAAATTAGATTTTTGTTTAGTTTTTTCAGTTCTTTGTTGGCAATTGACATTATGGTATCCTGCAGAGTACCTGACTGTAAAGTGATTTGAATTTTACATATTTAATTTCTTGTTTATAGTTAGCTTATAACACCTAAAGTGTTATGTAAGACATTATTTTAAGCCTATTGGTTTATACAGCATTTATTTTCTGAATTGACCTAGGATTACTGTGTTAGTTTTATTTATTCATCCATTTCCTGATACCAGCTTTATCCCGTTTGCTCTCACTAGGAAACTGAAAGCTTTTGTGGCAGGCAGTGGGAATAAGGCAGAGAATCACTCCTGAAAGAGACACCAGTCCATCTCAGGATGTACAAAGAGTCATTCTCATACCTCACACACAATACTTGTAAGCAATTTAGGATCACTGATTTACCAGTTTACTACTTGTAATGTAAGATGTGACCTTATTTTCCATTTATATAAGGATTTGTGTCCAGTTTTGTTTTACATTTCTTTAAAGGTTCATAGGTACTTATTGGGCTATTGATATTTGATCTTGATCATTTCTAGCCCTTATATTTTGCATATGAGTAACACGGGGATGGGCCTCACAAGGATAAGTAGGATATTTACTTGCTCCCTCCATTAATGAGGGACAGGGTTGCTAAACAAGAGGCGAATTTGAATTACCCATCCATTCATCCAAATTACATTTGAATCGAGGAAGAGAAGCACTTCGCTTTGTGTGGAATGGATAACTGTTCCACAGAGGCATTATTCAGTATTACATACCTGTCCCTCCAACATGTTCTATTTATTTTGTGAAATAGATTGAGATTACTTGAGTAGGTATTTAAGATATCTTTGGACTAATGAATGTGTATTAGGTCTGACACAGCAGGGTCTGTTGACGATTTATAAGTGAGGCAGAGATCGCCTATCAGTTGCTTGAATGATACTGTGAAAGGAGTGCAATATTTTTTTTTTAAATAGGTTGAGCGTTAATAACTTGCATTTAAATGGTAGACTAGTAAACCTGTCTGGTATTTGCTAAGCCGGACAGTAAAACGAATAAGGTAGAAATGCCTAATTCAGTACAAATAAAAGAAAAGAAAAAGGAGAGGATATACAAGAATGGGACTGTATAAAAGGGAACAGGATGCAGGGATGGGGAAGGAGAGAGGTGGGTACATTTTTAAGGGTGTGGGGCAGTAATTTGCTTTGGAGATCGTTATGATGGTAGAGTATATGGATCTGCAAAGGGACTATCAGATTTAGGGTAGCCCAAGAGATGGATTGAGAAGGCAGTGACTTGGCTAGTAAGCAAGAAAAGACAAAGAAAGATTGGAGTGAGAAATGTACGACTGAAGCAGAAAGATGGTAACTGGCCATAGGCAGAAGCTGTCAAAGGAATTCTGCCCTGCAACATATAGACAACCTCTAGCAGTGTTAATCCTCGTATGGTTGCCAATGATTACATACACATTATACTCTTGCCATGGAAAGAAAGAAAGAAGAAAACCTGTCATCTTGAACTTTTAAGGATAATAAATCATATATTTTAAAACATGCATAATACTAAACGCTACTTAAAATGTGAGTTATGAACTTTATTAATACTTGAATGGCCAGATTTAAATACAATTTGAATATCTAGCTCTGCCTATATCAACAGGGTACATCTGTATGCTCTCCTCTGACAAGTCACTACATTACTGAAAATAAGGGTGTGGCAGCCAATGGGACAATCAGGAAAAACAAGTGTAGTTAGAACCCTTTCAGCAAATGTACTGGCCTTCTTCCCTTCCAGATCTGGAAGTAATAATACAATTCAAAGGCAGCTGCTGCATCCCATGGGACGACGGTGCCCTTAGGGACACTAAAAAACTAAGCAAGCTCCTTCCCCTTTCATTGTAACATTTACAAAAAATGTTTCAGGTTAGTTTGAAGTTTGTAGAAGTTGTGGGACTTCTAAGAAGTGGTGGTAAAAGCAATCAGTCGACACTTGCCTACCTCACCCAACCCTAAAAGCACAGGTCATCAATGTTTAAGCTTTCTTTTCTGTTTTATTTATTTTTTTTTCATTTTGGCACTGGTGGTGCTGCAACGATTAATGTACTAGCTTTATTAGTATTCATTGAAAAAGGATGCTGGAAGGAAAATGTTTGTTTTTATAGTATACTTTCAGCAGTGAAAATTGTGATTTCATTACTGAAACAGTAATCCTTTACTACTGTAGCATATCCTACTATGACTGTTAAAGCAGCAACTTAATCTTTGCATATTACCATCAGAAAATGCACAGGTTCTCCACTGTAAGTAAAATATATTTTCAAATACTGTTGCATAATGTACCACTTTGCTTTACTACACTTCTGTCCGAATAGAAATGTGTTTAAAAGGTATTTATTTTTAGATGTAAGACTGTTTTATATGCTCTGATTATAAAAGTTCAGATACTACTACCAGTTGGTAAAGAGTTGGTCACATTTCTTCATTGTGTTATTTTGTGGCCTATCAGAGACAATTTTTTTAGAAATCCATGATTACTGCATGGCTGGACTTTGCCCTCTTCATCCAATTAAGTTGTGATCTTGGACATTAAGTAGATGGTAAAAGAACCCCCCCCCCCCCACACACACAACCTTGGGTGGAAGGTGGAAGGCTTGCTATAAACACAAATAAACTTTTGTATAATTATTCTTCAGTAAATGCCATTTTACTCACATTACGTTTGGTGAATGTTGGATATATTTAATGAGTACCAGTGCTATGGATTTCCGATTTATTTGAGTTTGCATTACTGATCCACAGCATATATATATATATATATATATATATATATATATATATATATATATATATATATATACATTTACTTATATATATATATATATATGTGTGTGTGTATATATATGTGTATAGACATAGATATATATAGATAGACATAGATATATATAGATAAAGATATAAAGTGAACTTCTGAAACTGATTTACAAACCTACCTGAGAGGTGCTGTGTCTCTAGAGTAGCAGTTGTAGTAATAACAGCAGTCAATACCCATAACAGAATCCTTTCCAGGGCAGGGAAGGTTGCCTATGGCTTTCCTGAACAAGCTCCTTTGGTATGTCTATGTCAGCCATGGAATATGCAGAGCTCAGCTTGAGATGCTAACCATAGGTTATACCTACTGCAAACCTCTCTTTGAAGTAGGACTGGCCTGCTGCCTCAGGAAGTTGCATAACTGCCCTGTTTATTAACGCGGTCAGCAAGTCTGTTCAGATTTGTCAGTAGTGAAAGCATTATAGCAGATCAGGCTAGGTGACCAGATGAAGATAGTTACAGAAACTCATAAAATGCAGTATGTACTAACTGTTTAATGCAAATATAAACATAGGTTACAAGTCACTATAACATCCAATTTTTATTCATTCATATATTTTCAGTAATTAACTCTTTATTTCTGCTATTACTGAAAAGAAGACAGATTAAGTCAACATTTCTGTCTCTTAGAATGAATTTCATTCTGCTGCTCTTCCACAGAGGACTTTATAGTACGTACATATGATAATACAATTATTTCCAAAGCCATTTTTTGTTTGTTTTTTGAACAGACTCATGATTGACAATGTGCATATCAGGTGTCCAGATATAAAAGAAATGAACAAATGCAAGTACATATACCATTTGCTGTTTTTCTTAAGACCATTGTGATGGCACCTCTTTAATGAGGGCAGTCTGAAAGTGACAGAAGGTTCTTTTTTCCCTTAAAATGTCCACCCTGCATGCATCATTATACCTAGAAAATGGAAACAGTAATGATGCAATTATTTCAATGCAGTTTAAATGATTTGAAAATTATTAATTATTTTTATTAATCTTTTGAGGGAAAAGTAGCTCATAAAACCTCTGACAAAAGTGACAAGTTGGGTACGGGAGAATACCTTCCTAACAAATTCGTCAAAATCTGTGCATACAAGATTTGGGAGACATAAATTGAAAAGTGAATACAATCTCCCCTCATGCATCCCTTCATTTTAATTCAAAACTATCACATCCAAGGACATTTACCTTCTGCTTGAACAGGTTAAACTTGATAGCCCAGCAGTACTCACAGCCTTCATCCGTGGTTTATCACAATAGAGACTTTATAATAATCCTGGTATAACACATCTAGGGCCTGTATATTACACTTAATATTACGCCTAATGTCTAGAAGAATGCATTTGTAAAAGCTCTCCCTAAGAAAACCAATCTCTGCAATCCATGAGACTTTTGGTCCATTTCAATTCTCCTTACTTGGAAAGATTCTAGAAGAATCGCTTTATTTGCAACTCACTCAGTACATCAACCAATGCAACTTTCTTTCCCAAAAATCATCATGGCTTTTGGTCAGGTAGCAGCATAGCCACAGCTATCTGGGCACTTGGCAACAACATTTGTCTTGAAATAAACAAAGGCCTAATTACTAGAGCAATTTTATTTTGATTGACCTCACCAGAGACTTTGATCTTGTTGATCATTATGCTCTCCTAGACCATTTCAATGAAATGGGCATTAGTGACCTACTACTACTATTTCTCCATTAATTTCAGATCATCAACCTCTACCACAGTCCCCCGGCAGAAAGGTGTCCCCCAAAGGATCTATTCTGGCACCTCTCCTCATTTCTATCTGTGTTAACAAATTTCCTGTTGACTTGCCTCATCTTCCTCTCCTGTGTTATGCGGATGACGGGTCCTATTCTACTCCAACCATTTTGTCTCTTCTCTTGAACTTGAACTTCAAGCTAATTTTCATGCCCTTACTCAGTGGGCCAGTAATTAAACAATTAATACTATACTCTAAAACAAAAACAATGCTTTTTTGACACTAGAAAAAAGCTGACTTTTGTCCCCAGGTGTCTAAAAATCCTTTATCATCATAACAATACTATTGAAAATGTCACTTCATTCAAATGCCTAGAGATTTGTTTGGAACTCTTCCTAAATTTTCAACTCCACCTGGACTACATACACAAATCAGCTCTCTCCTGTTTTGGGCTGTCCCCCCTTTTTTATCCAGACACTGTGGATATGCCATGGGAAAAGGCATCTTACTGGCTCAGCTAGAATACTGCCTCCCTATAACTGCTGCAGCTTCTAAAAGAAATGTATCCACCATTCAATCCATCTCAAATGTAGTTTGCAGATACATCACACTGTCTTCTCAAGAAATGAACAATACTGCAAAACCAGTGAAAAAACTAAATGGCTCCCTGTAAAACAATGCCTTTGTGTGCCATTGGTGCTGATATCAATATAATACCTTATGACTAGACACCAAGATTTGTATTATGGTTAAACTTAAACAATCATTACATCCTTCTAGGTACTGTGGTGCTATCACAGATAATGTTGGCAGTACTATGATGCACCAATAAATAACATTTCATATTTAGTCTCTCTTAACCTAGAGGAAAAACTAGGCAGAAACACATGTTTTTAACTTCATAATTAACTATTTCAGAGGTGCAATGTATATAGCAGAAGAACATTAGAATGAAGCAAACATCTGCCACATACAATCTGTTGCACCTTGTCTCCCCACCAAGCTATACTACCAGTCCTAGTATTAATGGTGATACTATGGTTGTGGTACCAAACTAATACTGTGTCATAAATAGTAAACTAATGAAGTTACCACTGTTTAAGACAACTTCTGTCCGAGTTATGAACAGTTGATTGATTGCACTGTTCTGGCTTTGTGAATTTCTTAAACTACCTGTTGTGCAAGCATGGATGTTGCATTTGTTATAGGAAGGTAGCTTTAAGTAAGAAACTGTCGCCTTAATATGTGGATCATGTGGCCTCACATCCTGTACAGTAGCACAGTTTTGAATATATGCTGTTGAAGCTGGATGTATGTAACTAATATTATTCCCATTCATTCAGCCATTCTGATTAACCAGATTAGGTCAGCTGCAACTACAGAACTGGAAATTGTGGACCAGAAATTGTTTGTTCTTGATTATGAGCAGAATCTCAGAGAATCTGGTGCTGTACGCTACAGTTCTATATCTTACAGGGAAAGAAGTCCTGAAAATGTATTCTAAATGCAAGTTTCAAGAGGGAGACTGAAAGAACACTGCAGTTGTGAAACAAAAGTTTTACTTTGAATATAGAGAGAGAATATACCAATGTATTGGATATTTGTTTTGCCTAAGGGCGTAAGGTCCATAAATGTGATTGATGCTTATAGTTCTAAACTAAGAAATTGAGTAAAACACTAAATTTCAGTTACATGATTCACTTTGCAAGACAAGTACATGTGGCATCATAAATGCTCAGACAAAAGAGGTATGTAATGTTAAATTCAGTGACTGAAGAGCATGTAAAATGTACTGCATAACAATTAAAACTTCTCACATTTTCAGAGTAGCTTATGAGATGGATAAAATGAAAATTAATGGAAATGGGGGAAAGTGCATGTAGTCTCTGGCAGAAATGAGGGCTATGCCAAAAAAAGAGAGAGACTGATTCATTACATGTGGCTATAAGCTTCATAAAATAAATGCCTTGCTGTGGCAAAGAGAATTAACTTGCCATAGCATATACAAATGGAAAAAAATATTTTATGGTAAAAAAATTGCATGTATTAGTGAAGTCTTACAAATTACCTATTCGTATTAACAGTTTAGCAGTTGTTTATGACAGTGGCATACACTTGGAGGCTAAATTCTAATATTTAGGGTAACCCCAAAATTTTAACTTTATATACAACCATTTGTATACTCTGACCTTTTAACCATCAAACCAGTCATTAGTTGGGCTTCTTTTAAACATGTGATATGTGGACGTTTAATAAGCACAGCTTCCTTTTTTGTGAAATCTGAATAATTCAGAGAAACCAGAGAGACAAAATATACTGTCTTAAAATAATACATTTAAAATTATTTAGAAGACAGAAATTCCTGACAACATGAGGCAACTAAATCTTTAATTAAGCTCTCACATTTTTATTAGAATCTAGATATTTGGAAAAATATCCTCAATAGTCTGTGTCTCCTACTTGTGTGTCTTAAATCATTACAATACACAGTCCTCATTTTGAATATCTCTTAAAAATATGAGAAGGTATTCTAGCTAAAGTGAAATGAATATTTTTACATACATCTTTAAGGCTTTTATTTTCATCATTCAAATAGATTAAGGGGCATTCACAACGATAATTATGTCATTATATTAACTATTTATTTGAACTCTATTTTGCCTAAGGATCAACAGATTTAAGAACTGGATAGAAGTTGACAGGAACTTCTAGAAATTATATCATAACATTTCTAAAGTACCTGGCCCACATAACTTTCTAACTTCTTTTTGCATTTTTTTTCCTATTAGAATGTTCATAATATTAAAAAAGCCCTATTACTGCACACATGAGTTGGGGAATATTGATCTATGCTAGAGCAAATCCAAAGCAGTCATTCTTAAACCTAATCTGAATGTGTGCAACCACAGGAATTGGAGACCAGTTGCTGATAATAATAGTGATATATCATTTGTGGAGATATTGGCTAATAGATTAAATTTAAGATCCCTGACATTATTTCCCTTCCAGTCAAGATTTAATCAAAATTGACAAACTCAAGATCAGACTCTAACCTTAGAATCTTTATTGTTCATTAACTAGAAAAACCAAATCATTTTTCTTTATCAATTCCATTAAGCCATTTTATAGCATTACTTGTGGTTTTCTATTTAAATTTTGAGAGATGGGTGCTATTTCTTACTTTTTAATGAATAAAATAGTAAGAGTGAATAAAAACTCCCCTAGCTATGGATTAATAATATCCATTTGGAAATATTTATCTTATCAAGTTTCCATGAAGATTATCCCCTTTCTATTCATTTAAATTAATTTACATGAAACCCTTTTTTTAATTATTTGCTATATAAATTATCCATACATGCATAGTGCTATTATTTAGCTATTCTATCAGCCTTTTCAGATAATAATATACAATTTATATTATGTGACCCAAATCTGATGTGTCAGAAATTAATTTTGCAATAGATCTATTTTTTTAAATTTCAGATTACAAGTTAAATCTAGAAAAATCTTTCAGATTCTCTCCAGTTCATACAGTTAACAAGTTTGAATTACTTGAGAATCTAATTCCTAAAAATTTAAATTGTTTGAGTGAGATCCAGTGTTTTCCACGCTAGAGAAAATATTGAAAATGAAATTATTGGATCAAATAGTTAAAAAAATTATTTCTCTCTAATGAGGCTATGTTAAAGATTACTATTTTCTCCAGACTGATGATCTTTGCATACCTCTTACTTGTATGCAATTTTCATATCTTTTTGTGTGCAATCTAACATGTATGTTGACATTTTAATTTCCTTAATTAACCATATCTCTCACAAATAATTAACCCTTCATAACAGTAAGAGGGATCTCAGAATTCCCAATTTCTATGCTTATAAT
Organism: Protopterus annectens; assembly: GCF_019279795.1. Lineage (NCBI taxonomy): Eukaryota > Metazoa > Chordata > Ceratodontiformes > Protopteridae > Protopterus > Protopterus annectens. The sequence continues at coordinate 324,958,510 of NC_056739.1, read as the reverse complement.
TTGATAAGAAAATATTTGATTTTTACTTTTTTTTGGAAAAAAAATAAAAATTTCTAAACTGAGGGGGGAATTTAATAAAGCCTATATAGTCTTTTTACCATGTAGGCATTGTGGCACACTGCTTACATGAAAGTAAGCAGGATTGCAATTCAGTAAACACAACTGGGCAGTCCACATGCATGCGGCAGCACAGAAGTATCCGTGGCATGCAAATCACCTCAAATGCAGGCAAATTTCATGTAAATAAGGGAGGTAGAGATATCCAGCAGCAGATAGGCAGCCCTGCAGATTCTGTGTCAGTGCCTGTAGTGTACACAGAAAAAATTCCGTGTACAGGATGTGACAGACAACAGGGGCTGTAAAAACATAGGTAGATGGATAGAAATAGCATAGCACATATAAATGTGAGCAAAACTATCCACAGTGTGTCCAAAAACGTAAAGGAAATAAGTTAAAATGTAATTTTTTTAATGATCTGGGTACACAGTGTGCCTTTTATAAAAAAAAAAAAAAAAAAAAAAAAAGTAGAAAAACCACATTTAATAGTATGTGACACAAATATATTATAGGACCCTGCATGGAATATATACAGTGGTGGAATGGTGCTGTTGCTAATGAGATAGGGCCTGGAACCATGTAGTTTGCAGGTTGTGTGCATGGATCCCTATGCAAATGAGTTAGGGTTACTGAATAGCACAAATGGGTATCCGTGTCCACATATCCCTTACGAGTAGGCACAGAACCATGTTGGTGTCCACAGAAGAGGTAGCTGACATCAAGGGGGTGTGTCTGAGGACTTGTAAGATCATTAGAGCTCAGCTGCACTTATTTGCATGGCATGCCACTGTGCTCAGCAGGGGTGTGTGTACACTGACTGCTAAGCTTCATTTACCTTCGGGGTGCATGTTTCCACGTGTTTGTGTGGTGCACCGCTGTGCTGAGCCTGACCTTTCAGGGGGGTGTACAGTGACTGCTGAGCTTTGTGTACCTTCACAGTGCTTGTTTGCGAGGTGCGCCTCATTGCTGAGAGTATCTAAAAAGCAATGATGTATTTAATCAGTTGTGACCCTTTGTTTAACTTAAACTTGGGCCAGTAAACAATGTTAATGATAAACTAGGCAGGTGGAATGCATCATAGGTAGCCAATCACAAAGTCAGCACCTATAGTAGAGCACTATAAAGTATGTATACACCCTACATTCTGATTTTTCACCCATACTCTGCACCATTAGCGTACAGACCTGGGAATTTTAAGTGAAAACTTACTAGGGGCTGCTGCAGGTCTGCTACATCTTTATGTTCTAGATTCCAAATTCAATGCTGCTGCTAATGCTGCTGACAATAGGCCTAGGTAGAGAAGGAGAAGAGCGTTTAGGCCCAGGGTAACCTTCCAGGAGCTACATGAGCTGCTGATTGTAGACCGCTACAGGGTGGACAGGGACATACTACAAAAAATCACTGAGCTCTGCCTCCCTCAACTCAGACCCAGAGTCAACAGAGGGGAACCCATCCCAGTGGAAACAAAGGTATGTGTAGCCCTTAGGATATTACCACACGTACCTTCCAAAGTCTAACTGGGGACATGATGGGGGTCTGATAGGCACCAGCATCCAGGGTACTCCACCATCTCCTGGATGCCATGCTACCACATGCCAGTGAGCACATTTATTTTCCCCTCGCCCATGACGTGAGAGCCAGTGATATGCAACACTTATACCATGTAGCACACTACCCTCAGGTACTGGGTGCCATAGGTTGCACTCATGTACACATCAGGGCACCACCCAGTGAGCAGAGTAGAATCTATGTCAAAGGCAAGGGGTACCACTCCATCAACTACCAGGTCATGTGCAATGCCCAGGGCATTATCATGAATGTGTGTGTTGGCAGTTACCATGACTCCCATATCTGGCATGCATCACAGCTTTACCAGATGTTTTCTAGGGGGGACATTCCACGTGACAATTTACTGTGGGATGCTGGCTATGCCCTGGAACCATGGATGATGACACCCATCAGAAATGCACATGCACCCAGGGAAGAATGCCTAGGAATATCATAGAGTGTGTGTTTGGGTTGCTGAAGTCATGGTTCCAGTGTCTCACTATACCTGGTGGAGCCCTGCAGTACTTTCCAGCCACATGTGCACACATGTTCACAGTATGTGCCATGCTACACAATATGATCCTGTGAAAACAGCTGCAACAGGATCAACAAAGGGAAGGGATACACAGCTCTCCACCAGTGCCTAGGTCACCATAGCCACACTTGCAAGAGGACTTGGAGGAGGAGCCCCCTGATGGTGTTCCTGTAGGCAGACATAGGCATGCCCAGTAAACCCTGGCATTGGCTAAGAGACAAAGCATAGCAGATTCACTGACAACCTAGGGCTGTACGGACTGACACCTTACTCTTACTCACATATGTATAGTAAATGATTTGATGCCAGGAAACCAACACAACCTGTACCCATCCATGTATTGGTTGTGTACTGCTTGCATCGCACAAAGTCATCCCTGAACTACAAGTCTCTCAACTGCTGCATTCGCTAGGTAAGTCTCTAAGCTACACACTAATTGTAAGGATTACTATAATGTATCATATGTATGGATCTGCTGCTGTTATGCACGGAAATGTACTGCGGTAATTGGACAGATGTAACATCCACATGGGACTACAGATACCCAGTCCAATAGTATGTGTTCCTCAATAGTCACTAGGCCTCAGGGTTGGAATATTCACTACATCAGTCAAGGGAGATGTTAAACAGTGGGCTCACATGATATTTGGACTACTGTATATCCCAGCAGATCATGTGCCCTTGTTCCCCCACCCCCAACACAGCAGTGTACCAATACAACTGCTTTAACAGAAAATCACCTATGGTCAGTGGAGCAGGCAATCTCAGGGCTGTAACATAGATATCGCATACACCATTATATGTCTCTTCTCATGCAGGATAACAATGTACATATTTATGCTGCTGATTTTGTGAGGAATGACTCCTCTCTGTCTGGTGACCTGAGTGGCTCAGTGGACTAGGGAAGCTAGCATGGGTGATGATGTTGATGGTTCTAATCTGGAATTACTCACATCTGTTGCATGTGAGGTAGTACTATGTTGGTATTTTCACAGACTGTCATAACTCTTGCTGCAAGAAATCTGGACAAAGCCAGTAAGATTGGGGGGAAAAAGCCCTAATCATAGGGACAGATATCAAATATTGTTCCCATAAACCTAGAAAGTCACTGGAAGTAAAGGTGTTGCATTATTACATATGTTCTGAAGGATATCCATCTGAAACACAAATATTTGTCTGTAAGTAGTATAATGTAGTGATGTCAATATTCATTAATTCACCAGAAGACCACAAGTGTATGAGGAACAGACCAAACATATGAGGCAAAACTCAAAGACATTATGTGGAAATTAGGACAGTTGAGAGCTATGCAGACTGTCAGTCTGTTGGTGGTTTAACATAACCAACCACAGTCACATATTAAGTACAGCAGACAGCTTAGGAATGCTGTGGAGAGTTTGAGTGAAGTGCAGTACTGCAGAAACAGGGATGGATATTAATGTCTGCAACATACAAAATCCCAGACTGTGGTACAGGTAGGTGTAGGCTGGAGTCACCTTATTAGTACTGACAGTCCCACTGGGCATACCCACACACTTAGTTAAAATGAGCACAATCCCGTTGCCCTTTCATCAAAATGACCTGTTATGTATAAATATCTATAAATACAAATATATGTATGCATATCCGTCTGTCACTATCTCTCTCACATGCATAGTATATCTATCGCTATGTAGTGTCAAATAGATATGTATTGATTATATATATATATATATATATATATATATGGCTATATATATTAAAATGATACATATACCTCCACCCATATATCTACACAACACATATCATACACACACAGCTACAGTTATATATACATCCATGTTATATACAGAAATGTGTGTGGATATCTATATTGTCAGATATACCCTAATAATGGTGAGTAAATCTCCACTATCACACAGTCATAATGTTGCTCAAAGGATCCAAGCTAAGGGTGCAACAGTACAAATTCCACTCACATACAGACCCATGTGCCTGCTGGATGTCACCACGTAGACAAACACAGGTAAGCAGGAGCTGTAATGTGTAATGTTGTCAATGCATGTATGGACAGGGCAACTTGCCCTGTCCACAGGTATGCCTATGTAACTGCAAGCAGCCACATATGGCTATAATGGTAACTGTACACACATAGCTAGGATAATTACAGTTATCCCACTGCTAGGATACTAGATGCAGATAACAGTATGAAGTAATATCACACTGCAGGACACAGATGCTGGTCAGCACAGGCTTAGTTTGTGTAATGCACAAGTACTTTGCCTGCACTCACACATAAAACAGACTTAATGTGCGGCGCGGGCGATAAGTAATGCGATCTATAGTGTATAAGACAAGATAGGCAAGGGTTCTAATCTCACTGCAGCCCACTCAGAATGAGTGTGTGTGTGTGTGTGTGTGTGTGTGTGTGTGTGTGTGTGTGTGTGTGTGTGTGTGTGTGTGTGTATATCCTCCTGCAAATGAATGAACATGCCCTCAAGGGCTATCCACCTGCAATGGTTATGCACTTTTTGGCCCTGTAACTTGCTGCTGGTTTCCACACTGCCCTCTTCTACAAGACCTGATGATGTCAGCCACCTTAAGCCTACCAACTGACATTGTAATATCAGATGTAAGCCGTGGCACATGCGATGAGTACCTTGATCTATAGTGTATAAGACTAGAGAGGTAAGGGTTATAATCTCACTCCAGCCCATTTGGTGCATGTGCATATATCCATATGGCATAATCTTGGTAGCCTAGACATATGCAGGGTTTTGCAGTGTTTAATTTGTAGTGGGTGATGTGGCCCTCCCAAAGGACTGACCACAACAAGATCTACGTATGTCATCAAGCATACTATGTCCTAAAATTATAATACTAGCAGACATGAGATATGTTGGGTGTACCACGTACTGTGATCTATAGTATGTACCATTACATAGCTGTGTGCACACCTACATACAGCCAACCTGCACTAAGTGTGTGCCTTGGTGTGTCTTGTACACACTGATTGGAAGTGGTGCTAGCCTCAATGTAGCCATGTGTTTGAGTGAGCCTGTTAGAGCATTTTACAACTTTTTATGGAAACATGGGATATATGAATTGACCACAGACAGTACTGTAGCCTTCGACTGTCACTGGTCAGAAAGATGTGGATGCATTCACTGTTGATTAACCAATACCGACAGGTTTGGGATGTACATCCCAGACTGGCACTGGTATTCTGAATGTGGCAGTCATCACAACTATCATTGTGTGTAATGGCACCCTTACCATGTCACTACCCAGGCATATCATACAACTGTAGCAGCTACACAGATTCCAAGGTACACCAATACACATTGTAGAGAACATGTCCTATGGAGTCCATGTCAGGACCGTGCATGTGTAATCTGTTTCCGAAATGCATTGGAGGGGGTGTGTATGGCTCCAAACAGGGAGGTGTCAGTTCCCACTGTGTACCTCCTGTCTATCCATAACAGGACTAACACGTCAGTTGTGCTACACACCAGCAACATCAGTGTGGTATGCATACTACATGGTGGTTAGACAGGTATTTAACACAGGCAGTACACCCTACATGAAACAGGCTCCCCATGCATGTTATGCACACATCTGCTGTGATACACATCATGTGCAGGTTACATACTGGAATGCAGAACACAACAATCATAACTGTTGTTGGGCAACTGTTGGTACTGGACACAGGATATATGTCAATGCGTCATCTCCATCAAAGCCCTGGTAGTACTTATGAAGAGTAGCAGACCTTCTCACAGATTAGGGATACATGAGTATGCTGAAAGTCAACATTGTCCTTTTTAGCCTGTTATGCACATATGAACCTATACAGCAGTTATAGTGCTGTGCCTTGCTGACGACATATATCCAATGTGCTAACATGCCATCCTATGCTGCTTTATTTCTGCTGTGTATCCACAGGTTATCCCAACAGACTCATGCAACAGAAACATAAACAGGCCTGTGACACACCTGTAATTGTGTAACCATACAGCCAATTCAACAACATACAACATAAGGACCACATAAGATCCACAAATGTATGTGGTGTACACGTGACAAATGCCAGGGTACAGCATCTCTTGTTAACCACTACAAGTGGATGGTGAACCAACATTGCATTACACAAGTACATGTTAAGTAATATAGTCACTCTGCATCAGACCCGTAGCTTCATTTTCCTGCATCAATGTCAAGGATGAGAGGGATGTGGCACAGGTATCATCACTTACTCAGGGCATTGTGTGGGGATGTAGGAGGCCTAGGCTGGCCCAAATGGTAGACAGCATGTGTGTGAGTCAGGGGGGAGCATGTACAATGAACCATGGAGAGGTGCTGTGTGTGCCTGTAGGTCAACTGCATTGACAGTGATGTGTGTGTGTGTGTGTGTGTGTGTGTGTGTGTGTGTATGTACACAGTCAAGATCAGTGCTAGCCCTACATGTGTGTATGTTGGACAGCTTTGCACCGTACATGGTAGAGTTGAAAGTTCACCGTCTTCAGCCCAAACACGGGAACTGGCTCTGCCAGGAGTTGCACTGGCACCTCCATGCCCAAGGTCAGAAGCGGTGCTAGCACCTGATGGTGACTGCTGTCTGCTGGGACTGTGTTCCCCATGGGACAGCCCAGGACCACAAGCCCATGGCCTGCCATGTTGTGATGTGGACAGCACACTCCCCTCTGCAGCTCTGGATGTACTGCCACTACAGGAGCATGAGTGTGCATGGCCACGTGGACTTTCAGCAGATGGTGTTGCTGACCTATGTCCATGGGTCTGATGCTCAACTCCAACCACACATTCCAACACAGACAATGTGTAGTCTGCGACAGACACAGTCTCAGCCCATCATCTGTCCACTGCATCAATGAGCCGATCCAGGATGTCCCCAATGTGCTGGAGGCTGTCATAGATGTCAGACTGTGTGGCATCCATAACCCTAAGCATATGCTTGATGTTCCATTCAGAACATGCCCGTGCCTCCTTGATGGCTCAAAACATATGCCAGGTGACCCGTGATGTGACACCTGGAACAGGTGATGAATGACAGCAGGCCTCCTACAAGCACCCTTGTCAATCTGCCTGTGTGGGACCTCAACAGCTGTCTGGCTATGGCCAGTGTCTACACTCACTGAAGTCATAGTTCCCACACTTTCCTGTTCAATGTCTCCACCTTCTAACTGTCCAATATCTGTGGCCTTGGGGATGGAGTACATGTGGGCATACAGACTACGTGCGGTGACAACTGGGGCAGAAGAGTGATGTCTATCCCTGGGACAGATTTAGCCCCCAACACCTCAACCTGTGCTCACTGTGGCCACCATCATCAGTGTCCGAGAAGACACTGATATCAGGTTGTGTAGAGGACAGTCTCCAGCCCCCATGGTCACATGCAATAAGAACTAAAAAGAGCAGTACACTAATACCTGCACTATTGTGTATGAAAGGGATCCAAGACTCATAACAATGAAGACCCACAAGTGGATTAATGGTCAAACAACTTCCATCTCCGCCTTCGTCCACAAAGCGCTACCTCTGAACACAATTCAAATTCAATGCAGGACCTTTATAACCATCACTTGAAGTAAATCAAGACAAACATGACCAGTAATATTTAAATTTTACTCACTCAGTATGACACTATAATTGAAAAAACAACACATAAAACCCAGTACAACTCTCTTCACAATTATATGGAAATACACATTTCACTGCCTAATGTATTTGCCTTCAACCTGTTGTATTTTAATAGGCATTTAAGATTCCTCACATCATTTAAACCAGCAACCTTATCTGCTCTTACCTGTAACTGACAAATTGTATCTGTTTGTTCAACTACACGCCTGTGATTACCCCCTCTCGAAACCTTGAGTACCTCTTCCAGACTGGCATTTAAGAAGATCCTATGCTGTTTACACTCATAATTACATGTACACAGGGCATTATTCTGGCCCTTAACCATACTAGACTATAATTGTTCCTTAACAAAACAAGTGTCATATTTACCAGGGGCAGGACATTGAGTTTGGACAATACCTGATGGACCTGTGAAAAGTTGAGGGTGGGGTAATGTCAATACCATTGCATGTTGCAACACAACAAGGTAATATATCCCTATATCTCACATTTATAGTAACTACTGTGTTACTTGTTGCATTGGTCTTAATCTGCATATGAGTGTATACCTGAGATTACACCTCCCCCATAGAATAAGGACCTGGCCCCCACATAAAAGTATCTACAGCCTGACACACTTACTGCTACAGTAGTACAATGTTGATCACAGTAAGCTTGCCTGCATGCTCCTCAGCTGTAGAAACTGTGGCACCCACCTCCATGATGTACGGTATGATGGATGCCTGGGAGCTGTCGTGTGTGCCTAGGCACGCCAGGAATTCCTCAGTGGCTGAGAGTTGTTTTGCTGCAGGCCCTCCACCAGTGACAGCATGATCCCTGGCTATATCCACTGTTTGTCGATGTGCAGCATTAATCATATTGGATGCCTGGTGTCGAATCTGCTCATATGTCCTGTCCTGCTGGCCCATGGCATTAACATCATGGACAAGGTCTGACCGCAATGCAGCCCACTGTTCCCTATTATGTCTCCCCCTGGATAGCAGGATGTCATGATGCTGCCTTAATCCTTGCAAGATTATCTCATTCTCTGCTTCCGAGAAGGGTAGGGTTCATCTGTGGTACATTATTCCTGAAAGACAACATAACGGAAACACATTACAGGATCAGATACATCAACCTCCATTATGTAAAGATACAGCAAAGGCAAAATGTCCAGCACTATCCATTGCTTGCTCACGCATGTCATACCCCACAGTGTGACAACATACCATGTGTTTGGATTCAACCGAGATGGTATCAGTAGTGAGGTATTTCCCTGTGTGCCATGAGAAAATCTGCTGTATGATCATACACCTAACACTCCAGTCTATGGTGGTGTGTCCACTAAGAACAACCACCCAATAATATGTCATAAGACCAGTGCCATACAAATAGTGCGCTATTACAAGCACTATGAAGGGACAGTCCAACAACAGTAGTGTGCCACAATGACAAAAGATAATGAAACCTTGGAGTATTGTACATCTCCTGTAAGTGTAACACAGCAGGATATCAATGACATGTCATTACCACAGGTATAAGACAGGCTTACTGCTGTAATCCCTATTCCCCATACCTGTATCCTCCTATCTTTATCCTGTTATACACAAAAAAAATTACATACATGGTGGAGTGCAGTACTCCTCTGTTGAAATGTGCTACTAGTAATGTTTCACAAAGGCGTGCTCAGTGTAAGTAAGGTCTCATACAGAATGGTTCCCCATAGCCAATTGCCTGCCTTTTAAACATGCTCCCCATCAGCAGGTGATTACTTTTGAACAAATCTGTGGTTCTGAAATGCTAATTGCAGCTAACACAGCTGAATAGCACTATCATTAGGCAATGACAAGCAACCACTGTGCAACAGACGCACAGGTGAAAACAGCCCTTTCAAAAGCCAAAAACACAGCATCAATGGGGCCAGATGGTGTCCCAGACTGTGTTTTGCATGAACTACAGAACAAACTAACCTCCCACCTAAACACGCTGTTCAACCTCAGCCACTTCACAGGCTACGTGCCCATAGAATGGCGCACAGCAACGGTTATTCCTCTCCACAAAGAAGGGGCCACAACTGACCCTTGTAACTATTGCCCCATAAGCCTGACTAGCCTGGTCTGCAAGGCTATGGAGCGCATCATCATGGAACTCATTAACAAAGACATTGGGAACCTCCAAACACTTGACCTGACCCAGTTCGGTTTTGTTAAGGGCAGATCATGCCTACTAAACCTGGTTGACTTCTTTGAGACAGTCACCAAGGCCATAGATGAGGGAAAGGTGCTTCACACAACCTACCTTGACCTCACCAAGGCTTTCAACACCATTCCCCCACTTGGGTATTACAGAAAAACTCACCAGCCTGAACATAAACCCCTACGTCATGAGATGGATTGGCAATTGGCTTACAGACAGAACTCACATGGTAAGAATAGCGAGCACCGGGTCCTACTCTAAACCAGTCACAAGTGGTGTCCCACAAGGCACGGTCCTGGGACCCCTACTGTTCAGCATATACTTCTCAGAAGTACAGGCAAATACAGGAGGACTATGGCTAACCAAATTTGCTGATGACTGCAAACTGGGAGCCATAATTGACTCTCCGGCTGACACGGACATCCTCCAAAAGGGCCTTACTGAGACGGATACCTGGTGTCAAAGTCATGGCCTCAAGCTAAATGCCAAAAAATGCATAGCCATCCTATTTGGGAAAAACAAAACACCCATGAATTACCACATAGGTGGCAGCCCCCTTAATACAGAAGAGGTAATAAGAGATCTGGGGACCCAGGTAGATAGTAATCTCTCCTTTGACAATCATATTGCCAAAGTAGTTAGGAAATCCTTCTATGTGGCCCATCTAATTACTAAAGGGTTCACATCTAGAAATAAAGAGGTTATAGTGCCCCTCTACTTGTCACTCATCAGACCCATCATAGAGTACAATGCCCCATTTGGGATGTATCTCACAAGACACTTCCAACAACTGGAAAGACCACAAAAGTACCTCACCAAGAGGATTACTGGCCTCAAACATATGCAGGCCGACTGAAAAAAACTCCGGCTGTACTCAGTGGCATTTTGCTTACTCAGAGGTGATCTCTGCCTGACTTACAAAGCCATGTCCAACTCAGAATTGATGGACATGCTCCACCTAAAGAAATCCAAGTAACTGCAAGCCACGCATTCTAGTGAGCTAAACTTCGCCACAACAATAAATAGAACATGCTGGAAGGATTGATTCCTGTCACAGAGACTCCCCATGCTTTGGAACAAAATTCCAAACTACATTAGGCAGAACCCCTCACTAACACTCTTCAAGAGAAACCTTGATGAGTGGATGGGTAACAGAAAATACACCCCTGGGATCACTTCATTGGCTCTGCTTGACAGAGGATCAGTTAATTAATCAATGGGGCGGCGAAAGCCGATACACTCTGGCTAGGCTTATAAATGCCCTCGGGCAGATAGCCTAGTACCTACCTATGAACCTATGAACCTAATATATAAGGCTTTCATGTAGACCTGGGCCCCTTTCTTAGCTGCTGAGATGGACACTACTGGGGTGAGGAGACTACATCATCGCAGAGGGTAGGTCTGTAGCAGAAACCTTTACATAGAGCTGTGTGTACCACAGGTTGCAGCTGCTGCTGCAGGTAGTAGACATAGGCAGAGAGTGTGAACACTTTGTGGGACAACAAGCTGTAGGTGTATCTGTGTCAGCTGTGTCAGCCTTGTTGTAGAGGTAGTGCCATAATGAGGGTACCCTTTACACTCCAATTAAGGTATGTGTTTAGGGTACGTATGTTGGGCAACTACGTCAATAACAGAGTACTAGGTGACATATAGTGTTGCTATACGGATATGTGAAGTGCGTCCCCACCTGCAGGCCTGTGACTTCATGCACTGAAAAGTAGTTATTTAATTTGCAATGCTTTGTGTGGATAAAGAGTGTATTAGTGATCCATTAACTGCTGACTTCACAATAATGTAATTGAAATGCAGCACAACAATGGATTTGAACCCACGACTGTATGTGGGAAAATGTATTATACGCAAGTCATTTAACAGACTGAGCTAATGAGTCACTGCTACAGTAGGTGTGTTTGCAAGATATATGTGCACACATACAGGCTGTGACAAACATTTTCTACATCCATCAGTATGTGCATGGCTTCATATGGATGTATTTCTGCAGCAGAGTCCCAGTTGAAGATGTATTTTGCCAATAATGCCTCAGCATATGACTTCTACATGTTGCAGATAAAAGGGCACATTTACCTGCTATCACAGGCCCCAGTTACATCCATTACCATGTCTTTGGCTGTCTATTGTTGTAATAATGCACCAGAATCCAAGGCACACTCCCATTTTTTCTATTACTTTTTATTCTAGTTTGCACGGTGCGGCGTGGTGTGCAGCTCAACTGAAACAGGCCTAATGACTGTAATTGGCAATTATTATGTTTTGTTTAAACCGCCTGTTTTAAGTAAGAGTTGCATGGCGTGGTGGCTTAATGCAGTGTGCTGCAGGTTTGATGGGCTCAGGTTTGAAACATGAAATAGGTGTTTATTTTGTGCATGTGACTTACAATGTTACAAACACATATGCTCATTATAGCTGTATTTAGCTGAGCTTATTGTAGCTGAGGGATGCACAGCTCCACGGTAAAAAATATAAAGAAAAGCAAAATGGGTGATAGGAAAGTGGTGACATGGGGGCAAGCAGGGGGAAACACATAGTGGCAGGGAGGGATGTGCAGGAAGGGTGTAGGAAAGTACCATAGCTATCCATTTCTTGTACAGCAGCAACTGTGCACTCTGACAGAATCTGTAGAAGAATTTGGACTCTGAAACCCCAGAGACAGGAGTGAGGACAGCATAAATGCATTGTCAACCCATTGCACCAAATTACATGTGTCCAATGGACATGTGTGAGAAATGGAAAGCTATGTATGAGACAAAAATTTTTTGGGGACAGGTGCCCATTTTTTTTAAGGTGAGAATGGAATGTTGGGGAAGGGACATAGGTATGTGTGGGGGAGGTAAGTTGGGTAGGTGAGGATGCATTTGCAAACAGACAAGACAGCAGACAGGGGTCGTGTGTGACACATGAGTTGGGTGAACACCTTCGATAGGGAGAGTGTTGTGGAATCCGAGTCCCGTGTGCCTCCAGATGGCAGCAGTATGACTCATGTCCCCACCCATGGGACTGTTGGCACTGATCCTTCACTGCCTCAAGGGTGGCTGTGCTGGAGGCTGAGCAGCAGGATGACACTGCCCCACCGGGTTGGCCAGTATGCCCTCAATCCAGTGCAGGCACTGGTCATAGCCACGGTGGACTATCCTGCACACCAGGACCGGTAGTTCAATCTGGGGGAATACTCTTCCTCTTCCACCACTCCCAGAGGGGAACTGGGCCCCATCCCCTGGGGCAAAACTAGGGAGCACCACTGGTCTGGGTCCCAGATGTGCTGGGACCCGGTGCTATGGCTGGTTGAGGCAAGGTAGCCTGGAACAGGACTACCTTGATGTGCTGTGGTAAATGAGGTAAAGCAATAAGTTACGGTTAGTAACAACCAAATCATTGTTAGTAGCAACAGAATGGAACATCATATTTATTTATCTAAATACATGTTAATGTATATTATGTGCAACACAACATTATGTAACATAACAGTTGGTATAGTAACAGCATGCCAGTGTGAAGTAAACTATAAGGCCGACAAAACAGTTTAACAAAATATGTAATATTGCATCATAATAAAACATAACAATAATCAACCACATTTTCCAAAATACAGTTAAACAGATTGTTAACATGAAATCATAATAATATATTACAATAATGAATAAATTCAGATAAGAGGTAGGGAGAGAGTGGGGAAAAACATTCCATTAGTGACACTGCAGATGATATCCCTGACAACACTGGTCATACATACTTCTGCAGGAGTGTACTAACAATTGTGATTATAGTGACTACAATTCTATAGCTGTTGTAGCACATCCATACCTCTCAAACTGATAGCATGGGATAATAAGGGACAATAAGGGCCAAACACTAACAAATGCAGGTACAGAACTACTCAGAACAGTTTCACATAATGTGGACTTTTATAACTACCAGGGTGCTCTGTAAATGGATTTAGTAATACATTGCATTCCAGGTAATAGTTTATCTGGTAAATGTGACAGACAGATTAGTCAGTTTTAATAACATTGTGAGAAACTGTGACACTTGAGAGGCATGTTTGTGTACAGTAATTAAACTAGACAGCCATCATGGCTTAGTTGGCAGACCTGGGAGTAGAACCCACTAGTTGTGACTGCAGGGGAAATCTCCAAATAATGTAATAATTGACTGCAGCAGCATAGTACAAACATGCAAGAGATACAACCATACTGGGATTATGCAGTTTTATTTCTGAATCAACAATGCTGATGAACACATTCTTGCCATTGAGTGTAACATTCTCTGAGATCTAAACATAATATCTGCACATAATATAGACTAACTCACCCATAACATTTTTGTGTTCTTGAGGAGAGAGAACTTATGAGCATTATGTGACTGGTACTGAAAATGTAGTGCTACATAGCACTGGATGTGAACCCAGGACTGTGTGTGACAAAATGTACTGTGTAGAAGGAATTTAACAGACTAAGCTACTGAGTCACTCTTGAATATAGGGTGACTGATACTTGCTTGGAGATCACCTGAAAACATACTATGATTTGTGCAATACAAGTTACAGGACTTTCTTCTAGCATTCTATTAGTGTTAGAATGTTATACTAGACTGCAGTGACAATAGAACACACATGCATGGGATACAACCGTACTGCATATATTACTACAACTTTATTTCATTTTCAACAATACTGCTGACCATGTATTATTTTTATTGGTCTGAAATACCTGTGAAGTCCACACACAATATATAGCCGTGGAGTGGTCTACCTCACACACTCACCTATATTACCTGAAGTCTCTGGAAGACAGAGTATTATGTGGACCATTATTCGCATAGAGAGAGCCATGAACAGTACTTTGATTTAAGCAATACAGTTTGCAGCCATTATATTTGCATTTTACAGCTATTACAGTGTTATACATGACTGCAGTAACCTTACCTTACAGACTCAATACACACAGCTCTACTGCAATGGTTATGACAAGACAATTCTAATGTACACTATTCTCCTTGCTGTTATTGGTATAGTTTCTTGTTTTTATGGAACTACAGTTATTATTCATTTATTGCACTACAACTCTAACTCCACATTTATTACACTACAACTCTAATTCCACATTTATTGCACTACAGACTTTATTGTATATACTTTATTGCAGTTAATGCTTTACTCTTTCTTGCTTATTGCACTACAGTTGGCATAATGCATCCATACTGACCATGCTCATGGTGCAACATGGCCAGGCACCTGGCATGAGACTCGACATTGTGAGCCCTCCCAGCTGCAGCTGTTGGGAGAGAAGCACACCATTATGCATACCAGTTTTGCAGGCATTCAGATTGCATATTGGTAAAACAGAGGAAAAATTACATATTTGTGAGGCATTCTCTGCCCTTGCTTCTTGGACTGAGGTGTCCAAGGTTCCCCTCTTTCACCTTTTCAGCTCATCATGGTGTTGACAACTCTGTTCACCTGTGTGGGCGATACCAGTAACACTGGTGAGTTCTCTGGCCAACTGGCTCCAGGCCTTCGCCTTACACTCTGAGCCCTGGAAACCACCCTGCAGCAGCCTATCTTCATGGTTTTTGACAAGGAGCCCAACCATGACCCTGGACTCCTGAAAGCCCCACCACTTTGCCCAAAAGCGCACACCTTCCCCACCACCACCAGCCATATCAACAGATGATTTAACTACAATGGATTCTGCAGAATTCCCACCCTTAAACATCATTGAGCAACATTCAAAAAAGCACCGTGTTGCTTAGCAGCATGCAAACCAGCCAAGCAGAACTGAGCTCTGGGTAAACATGCACAATCATGGTTTTAATGAAGCTGAGCACTGCGCAAACATTGGCAACCATTATTATTTTTTTGCGGTGCTTAGCAGGTTTGAGCACAGTTGAAAAGAGTGCAGCAGAGCCATATTTTAAAACTGTATCAATAACGTGTGCAACAGAAATACAGACAAGTTCTGACTTCCATGTATTCGAACCCTGGACCTAGTGCTCATACAGCCGTAACTCTTCCCATTTAGCTATGTGGATATTAAGACATCTAGTATACCTTCACATATACCACTGAGCTACCTGTTAGCAGTGCTAAGTAAGCACCATGCTGTGCCACATAAACATGCTTAAACACACCAATAAATAAATAATTACATCTGGCTTCTATTTTTAGATGTCTAGCAGGTGTCACTATGTATGTATGAGCTCTGCTCAGCTTAGCTGCACTCCGCGTTGCACCGTGCAAATGCCAAATTAAAAAAAAAACATAAAATGTCATTATGCTTATTAATTACATATGGTTTCTAGTTTTAGATGTCTGGCAGGTGTCAGCTGTCTACATGTGAGCACAGCTTGGCATTGCTGTGCTCTACACTGCACAAACATGCATTTAAAAAAATACAAACACAGACAATACTGATTCAATATCTGTGTTCCTCTGCTCTCCTGCGGCAGTGCACCATCATTAATATGCATGGCACGCTGCTAAGGGGGGACCATGGCCGTGTACACAGTTATATTCTGTGTAGGCTCTACATGGTGCCTACATGGAGTTTATTAAATCCTGGGGTTAGACTATTGTGAAATGGCATAAATATTGTATTCTATAAACTGCTTTCAGTTTGGATGTTTTGCTTTCAGCATACTATACATAACTGCAATATCCTTTTAAATTGTTTGGTGGCTGATCATTTTAACCTTTTAATTAAATATCTAGCTTTTCCTTATTTTTCTGATTACTAATTTAGTGAGGGTACATGTCTTCTCTTGGGCCATGCTGTTATAACAATAATGAATTCAGTACTACCCAACTCCTGTAATTTAGATACTTCTTGGATCTCAAGCTTTGATATATAGTACTTATTTTACCTTTCTTAACCAACATTCTTTTTCTTAGGGTTTAGAGGTAACAGTAAATTATGTTCAGGAAATCTTTTGATATTTTCTAGGATTGGAAAATGATCAGTTTTTATGAAATTAAATGTAAAAAATTACTTCTGAATTAGTTCTAATTATTAGCTTTACCTTGCCTTATTTTTAGGGAGCCTAGCTGCAGTTACAGATCAAGAGTCCTGTATGCTTATTTGGAGAATCCACTGCATTACCATGATAGTACATCCCTTGAATCACAACTTCCTGTCAGCAACAGCATGAAACTGGCAGTATAATTAAACCATTTAAGCACTGATGCTCATATCTGTAGAGTAACTGGCAAATGTAGCACAAGGAAAAACTCAAAATAGAAAAATAATTACCTCACTCTTTCTGTTGGTAAATGTGAGCTTAGAAAACATACAAAATACATTTTACAGTATCACAGGAACACTGCTATATGGTGCAAATAACACATGAACTACTACTACCTTAATCAGTGATGCTCAAGCAGCTGAGATATAAACTATTGCATATCAATCCTGCATCAAGAGGTGGATTGTAACCCTTATTTGGATTACTATTGCACTTGTCAATTATTATATTAGAACTCTTTGAATACTTTTTCTCATTTTCTAAATGCCACAAATTTTTTAAGGCATTTAAATTAAAAAGTTCAAAGTATTTTTTATGACTGGAAGTTAGCATGGTTAATGTTAGACATTTTTTCTCAGTATACTTACTTTGAATATTTTTCCTGAGTATTTCCACAATTGTTTCTGATTACTCCTTTCTCATTGTTAAATTTGTTATTACTACATTTAATTTGTGTGTAATCCATTTTTGAAAATTTCAATAAAATATATTTTAAAAAATGGGCTTTCCAAGATGGCTGCACACTGATCAACAGTTTAACTCAACTCTACCAATTTGGAAAAAATTAACTGAGAGTTACTGGCTAGTAAGTACACTGCCTGGATGCCAGTAAAGGAGAAATTAAGAGAGCCTAAAAGAAAATCGGCTAGAAAAGGTGAAGAGAAGCCACTGACTTGTAATAATCCTGCAGCTGTTCAGCAAAAAGCAATTCAAGCTCCAGCTTTAGTGCAAGATATGGCTTCCAGTAATTTAGAGGCAAATAAGTCAAATGTACTCAGAGCTGATTAAAATAAATGAAACACTGAAGGAATATATAAACTCAAATAATAAAAGGCTGGAAATGGAAGAAGCTTTAAACAGATATTCAGATCAGCTGATAAAACTGAAAAAAAAAATTAAAGCATGAAAAGAAGAAAAGGCTGACTGAGTATGAGACTGCTCAAGAAGAGAGGTTTCAAAAATGGTAGAATTAGAGGTCAGAGCACATAGGGAAAATCTGACATTTTCTGCTGTACTATAGAAACTAGAGGGAACACACTTATTAATTCTATGAAGGCACAGATAAGTAACTGGACTGGTATTCCATAGCATGATCTGATAATTGAAAGGGTGCATCATGTGTATACTCCAAAACTGGCCATGGAAAAGCAGCCAAGAGCTAAATTCATAAAAATGTTATCCTACTAGCAGAAAGAGTTGATCATGCCAAAACTGTGGCTAAAAGACAATGTATTAAAAGTTGGAGACAGTAGAATATTTGTTGTAAACTATTATTTACTGGACACCAGGCAGAAGAGAAACACATTTATTCCATTAATCAGGGAATGTTGAGAGGCAGGTGTGAGATTCAGGCTGTTATATCCAGCTGTCTTCAGAATATTTTTTCCTGGAGGATCAGTCATTTTTGATGCAGAACAGGCTAAGGGAAAAATAAAAAGCTTTGCCCAACAAGGGGTGAGCCATCAAACAGAAGGGGGCTCTGCATCTAATTCTTCTGATGGCAAGGCTCATAGAAAGACTTGACAGTGAAACCTTTTTCTAATGTTATAAAGGAAAATGCTTGAGAGATAAAAAAAGCACAAGAGTTGACTAGATAATGGAATACAATGGACTTAAACCAGAGTCTGGGGTAGGTAGATAGAAATGAACAGGAAGATCAGCAAAACTGAAATTAATAAATAAATGTGAGACTATAAATTTGTCATTCACATTTGTGAAATATGGCCTTACAAGAAAAAGTGGCTGATATCAATTGTATTTTTGTTGACTTTGTTAAACTTGTTGGGGGGGGGGGGGCTGACTGGTATATGGCCTACTTCATGTCATCAATGTTTGGAAGGACATTAAAAAAAGAAAACAATAGGGAGAAAGAGGGAACATAATTATTAACTAAAACAATTTTTGTTCTTAACAGTATCTGTATAAAACATTTTTATGATATAAATTGCATTTGATATAGTGAAGTATTTTTAGTGATTGTTGTATATGATAAAGATACTGAAGTAAGCAAGGGCCTTTTTCCTTTCTTTTTAGTTTTACTAAATGTAGGTATTAAAATGTAAAAGAAAATAAGTCTTGACAAAAGCAGGTTGTAATCCCAGGCTGTTGGAGTGGGGGATGGGGTGTAAAAGTGTGCTGATTGTAATATATGTAGAATTGAAATGTTGGGCCAGATTCAATAAGGCCTTTGCAAAGTATACACAATATTTATTCAAGAACATTCTTATCACATTTGTTGTGCTTTCTCATCACGCAGAAAGATTACACTAAGTGTACATGTAGTCAACACCTTTATGAATCCCTGTCAATATTTAAAGCTGCAAAAATATCAGTAAGAAAACTAAAATTAGGAGTAAGAAGGTGAGAGTAGTGACTGTGTTGTCTGTTTACTCAGAATGGTGTACACTTACCCGTGTATTTACTAATCTGGCGTGCTGGACTAAACTAGTCCTGCACGTAAGTGGCAGTTTAAGAGGAGGACAGCAGCGCACCATGCATATTAATGAAGGCACGCTGCCTGATCTCCAAATCCTACACTGAGCGTGGATGAGTGCGGGGGGGGGGGGCGTGTCTGAGAGCAGAGCTCTCAGAATAAATATGCCCCTGCAAAGTAGAACAGAAGAAAGTACATAAAAGAGCGAGACCACTCATAGGTGTCCACATATCCCCACCAACAGTCCCCATGTGTTCAACAGCAACAGTACAGTGAAATAAAATGAAGAAACCCTTGTATTTATTTTTTTTAAAACCCCGAGTACAGCTAATGGTAGGTGCGCGGGTTTGCCCATCCCTTAGCTACGGTTAAAGCAGCTTAAAAGGTTGAAGAGGATAACAAGGAATATATATGCAAATGAAGCAGCACAGCAATAGTGTAGTGATTAGAGCATCCACCTAACAAACAGGCATTCCCGGTTTGAGTCCCACTGCATCACATACCATTTTCCATGTGAAATCTGTATATGAACATATTTTTACATCTTTTTGCTTTATACTCTACTAAATAACATTAAATGTGAACTGGAGTACTGCATTAAATGCACATGTGAAGTGTCAGTGTCATAATGAATAAGGCACTGGTAAGCAGGTTTAAGCACAAGTAAGCAGTAGTAAGTACATATAAGCACTAGTAAGCATGTTTACATGCGTTTCCATGGGGGTAAGCATTGCCTACACAGATTAAGCAAAGTAGAAGCTAAATGAGTGTGAGAAACTGTAACAGGAGGTTAGCAGTGCTTACCATCGCGCAAACCAAGGCATACCTGCTTACAACTGATTTAAAGTGGATCCAACTGCCCATGTTTTGCCCAGCAACAAAATAAACTGCCTCTGCAATGCTCAAACTCAGGACCCTGTACACTATAGTCACAGTAATTAACCACTAAGCCATCATAGCAATATATATGCATGAGGTATCAGCAAACTAATTCTCACCACAGGAAAATCAAACCAAACATGTGACATGAATCTATGTACAGTGTGATGTTGGATAACCTGCCACAGAACATAAATATGTGAACTGGAGTACTGCAGTAATTATAGATTTGAAGTGTTATTGTAATAAAGTGTAGAAGCCCCCAGGTCTCCGTACAGTGTATGTACACATGAATCATGGATACCAGACACATATATAACCTGTAATGAAGACTAACTCATTGCCAAATGGCAAATATAGTGCTAATTAACTATTAAGCAATGCTAAGTGCAGCACAGCTCAAGTTAGTAAGTGTAAGCAATGTGTAGGTGAGCCAATTCAATCTGCCAAATGGCATACCTCTTTAAGCAGTGCCAACCTCATGTAAGCAGGTCTGCCCATAGCTTAGCCTATTCAAAACTGGCTAATCACAGGGAAGTGTGGGAAAATGGCTGTATTTAAACCCCACAGGCGGGAATACTACTCATAACTGGTTGCAGCTTCCCACTGCAGGCAGAATGGCTGGTGTGGGTGAAGGCACTCAATTTAGAGTGCAGCACTGGGGCATCCAAGAGTCAAAAATCATGGTATGGCTCCTGGTAAAACACCATGATCAGAGACTACTGCAGGGCCAGTACCAGGGCTCGAAGTATAAAATGGAGGCTTAGGACAGTCTCGCCCATGACGTCACCAGTGCCACAAGTATCCCCCGGACTGGTGAGCAGGTCAGGCACCACCATGCTGACCTTTAGTGGTGGAGGGGGGATGTACTGGAACAGTGGATCCAGGGGTCTCGGCAGATGCCCAATGCCCCAGGACTAAGTACTCATTCTACTAAGTAGTAAATAATTGCCTAGCTTGTGTATACTATGAATAGGTATGGCTAAATATCACTGCATTTCTCTGACAGCTGCAGATGAGTGTGCTGCAAACCAGCAAGCCCATGATGCTAAGCTGCAAAGGCTGCATCGTGAGGCAGGTTAGTAATCAGTCTGCATGTACTGTCATAACAAATAAATATAAGAGCCTTAAAAAGTGTTGCACCAGTAGAAATAAATGTGTAATAGTGTGTGAATAATGATATAACCCCTGGAGTGCTTCTGTTTACTCTTCTCTCATATGTTGGTGATCTGTTCCATACTATAAATAGTAATGTTGTATCTTAAGCAGTGTCACCCACACAGTGGTATGCAGATAAAATGGGCATGAAGTCCTGCATAACAATGTTGGAAGTGCCAAGAGGTCGGTTATATTGTACAAGTTAGGGAGACTTAGATAGAAAACAGTTGAAAGCTTTACATCAATTTCCTGACAGCACAGTGTACTGTAATGTTATTTATAATATTTTGTCACACACAGCAGGGGTTTGAATCCTGGGAGTGCTACTAAGTTGTATGCATAATCATACCCCACAACTGTACAGATTTTGATACAATGTTCAGATAGAAAGCTGTATGCATACTTACACCCAACAACAGTACATAATTTGCTAGAATGTTCAAAATGTAAGTTGTATGCATAATCATACCCCACAATTGTTCTAATCTGTCCAGCATGTCCAGATAAATGGCCCATATTACCAACTTGGTACCCTGTTCCCCTGAAAATCCAGTGTGATGTTCCAAGAATTGTAGGCAGCTGTCAATGACATATAACTGCTATTCAAATGTGTACATAGTCAGAGAATGTAAATGGAAACAAACCTGTCATTCTAGCACCTCCCCCAAAGTGTATGAAAGCAACTCTCAACATATGTTACATTAACACCTGCAGCCTGTCACGCATGTATGTAAGACACAGGTCATGTATATAATAATTTATAAACATACAATATAAGGCCATTGTGTAGTGTAATAATACATGTAAGGGAAAGACCACTGCAGTGACTAAGAATGTTGTGAAAACTACAAGGATATATTAGTTGCAAATTGAACTCACTCTCACCCCTACCATATGTGTACAATAACCCAATGACACTCCTCAACTGGTATGTGTACACTCCAAACTTTTTTTGTTGGGACATATGTCCTAATGGTTTATAAATATTCACATTTGTTTCTATGCATGTGCCATGTGAAAATACACCCATATAGGTGGCCCGTTGCCATCAATGAAACCTGCATGCTCCTGTAATGGCCACTGTTGTTCCATATAAGTATGTGTTCTGCTTGCTCTGCAACTGTGTTAAATCTGGTGTGTTGGGTTAATGGGAATACTTATGCATGCTGTTATAAGTAATCCTGAATGCTGTTGACTGTTACTAACCCATATCTGTCATAAACCTGTGACAACACAGCTCGTATGGGAAGGCCGGTCCCAGCGGATCCACCTGTCCCACCTCAGCTGGCCATGGCACCGGCCTGGGTCCTCCACCTCCATGGGCCCTGCGCCACCTTCGGGTTGAACCGCTGCAGGGGATGGGACTCACCCCCCCTCAAAGCAGGTGCAGAGGGGAACCTGTCATCTGTCAACAGGTCCGGACCCTGGTGCATAAAGAGCTCGATCTGGAGTATAGAGAGCGGCTATGCCAGCTTGAGGGCTGAATGGCGCTATGAGGGTGAGCCTGCCCCTCCTACACAGCCCCCAGCACAGCCACCTTTGGGGCCATGAAGATGCAGTGGTGACTGCCCATGGGGTGAGGACCTCAGTCCCACTGTTTCCAGTTGGGGGCTCATGGGCTTGCGACTTCCAAACACCCCTCCCCATCCAAGGTGTTTACCCCCCACGTGTCATATACCGGCCCTGTATGCATCTTGTGTGTCTTGTCTGTTAACCTACCCAACCTACCTCCCCAAATATACCTGCTACCCCTCCCCAACATCCCACTCTCACCTGAAAAAAAAGGGCAATCTGTTCCCACAAAAAAATCTCGCCCCATTGTACATTTCATACACGTGTCCACTGGACACGTAATCTGGTCTAATTGGCATCACAATGAATATATGTTGTCCTCTCCCAGGGGTTTGAGGGTCCAAATATACCTGCAAATATAGTGCATATGGACAGCTGTTGCTGTAGAAGAAATGGGCAGCTATGTAACTTTCCTATACCCTTCCTGCACATGCCTTGCTATTTTCCCTATTGTCTTTCCCTCTTTGTGTCCCATTTTTCACCACTGTCCTATCAACCCCTTTTTCTTTTCTTTTAAAGGAATTAGCACGGGGGTAAGCGGCAGTAAGCACTATTAAGCAGCAGTAAAAGGGTTTGCTCGGGTGTGCCCGGGGGTAAGCTATGCTTACACAGGTTGAGAAATTCTAAGCTAACTGACTGTAAGAAAACATAAGCAGAGGTTGGCAGTGCTTACCGTCATGCAAACTAGTGCAAACCCGCTTACAACTGCTTAAAAGTGCCTTAATCACTCTGTAGTCAACACCCCTTGTTCTGCTCAGCACAAAATAAACTGCCTCTCCAAGGCTCAAACTCAGGACCCTGCACTTCATATACAAAGTGATTTACCACTAAACCATGGCAGATATACATAACCTGAAGTTTTCAGAAACATATCATGCAACACAATCAGTCAACAGTACAGGAAATGTATTATTATCACACCACATAGCCTGTTAATGCAAGAAGTCTGGATAAAGTATAACACACTGTGGGTACAAATAGGGATATATGTCAACTAATGCTCTGATACACTTAAAATGTTGCTAGTTACACAGTTATATGCACTAGAACACATATATAGAAGGAGATGAAGTATGAAACACAAAAGTGTTTCCACTAGTTACTGACTTCAATGCTGCGATCATCCATGATAATTGCCAAGTGAATGAGGAACAAGCCAAAATATGAGCCGAACATGCATTGACATATGGACAAATATATATCTGTAAAAAGACAGATATACAGCTATATGTAGATATATATATTAATGTATGATTCACAAATAATCATATAACAGCAACTGTATATAGATACATACATATGTTCATATGTATATATATATATATATATATATATATATATATATATACACACAGCTGTATATATCTATAGATACATATATATAGATATAGCCATATGAGATATATATAGGTACATACACATACACACACACAAAAGATATCAGTAGCCATATATATGTAGAAGTAGTGTGGAAGTACTGGGTGCAAAGTATATCCCTCAGCCATAAGCCCTTCAACTGGCACCTGTGAAATGTGTAGTGTGGCAACCATTCCCACAAATGAAAATACTGACATTAAACATATACCCACCCACAATTCAAAGGACATGACACGACACACAGGTATGCATACATAGATAACCTTTATTCCTGTACTATACAATAATGTATGCCAGTAGTGACACCACATAAGGTTTGAAATATGTAATTAGTCATGAATGCAAGGCCCACACAAAACAGTAGATGCAAGCAATGTGTATATATACCATACTATGCTGTCCAGGCCAAGGCCTTTAATTAGTACAACAGTAGAAACAGGATTTGCCTTCAGGATACATAACAATCAAAAATTAATGATGTAGTTCAGCAGCCTCCAATTACACCCTGTAGTCAAGCCCTAGGGGAAAAGTAGCACTTCTGTTAATGTCACAGTATCTTGTACATAACATTTCTTAACCTAACATCTTACTATCATACCAAATGACCCTCTTCTTAACAGCTATATCACTGAAAAGGTGCCATAGCCTAGGTTAATGACATAGACCCCCCCCCCATAACAGGCTGTACAAGGTCAAGGAACACTGTGTACCACACACTTACCTCAGGAATATACAAGGGCACATATGTGTTCTCCAGCTGTCGCCCCCATATATATATGGACTTGGCCCAATAGTTGGTGTGGGAGTCCATGACATGACTGGGATGATAGCAGTAATGCTAGCAGTAAATAATGATAGGCCATTACCTAACAACCCTTCCTGTATCACAGCAGGACAAAGACTGGCATATATGTGGAGGACAGAGGAAGGAACATAAGGCCATATTTGCATTATTGCTGTTACATACCCTGGAAATTGCTGCTGTTACAGGATTTGTTGCAGCATACCCTTATGCAGGGATACAACATTGAAATACAAATGGATGTAGCCATGTACTGATAGTACTCAACAGACAGAATGCCACAGATATATTTGGGACAATACCTGTGTGGTGCACAGACAAAACCTAACAGCCAACCTCCCTGGTATCATATGGATAGGCCCACAGTTGAGAGCTATGCAGACAGACAACATTCCATGAAAAAGTACCATGTACACAGAAACCCTGTAAGAACAGCAAGATACATTGCACACAACAACACTACTCACACTGTCTGTAGGTTTGGAACCTTACCGAAATGTGGATTTGGCCTGTGTCTGCAGGTTTTGCTGTAAGAGGTATTGCTACCTGCTGTAACACTGATGTCCACATACAGTAAGGATGTCATCCATACTGTAAAGGTGAAGGGACAACGCCCACAGAAGGCAGAGATTTATAGTACAGGGTTGCCATGACAGTGGTTATCTGACGTGCTACACAGCAGGCTGCATGCAATTAGCAACTGGTGGACACTGACTGGTGCAGAGGCCACCACCTGATTATGTGCAATTCCAACAAAAGCATGCTGCAATCTATTCAAACCAGCTCAATCACTCTACTGGAGAGAATGAGAGAGAGAGAGAGAGAGAGAGGAAAAAAAAAAAAAGCTTCAAGAAAGTTCACAAAGTTCAGGGTTGTGTTACAGCAGAAACAACATAACAGGTATATGAAACATATATCCATTTACTGGCATATAGTATACGGCATAGAATAATAGGATGTTTACTGTGAAAGGATGTATATGTGCCTTCAGTACTTGTTCCTGTAATGATGTTGTGCTCAACAACTGCACTGGACAGTAATATCAGCTCCTGTGGGCAGTGGGACATACCTGTCAAATGTGCAGACCAGCAATGAATGGCAAAGATGTGACCCATGATATCTGTGTTCTGTAAAGTACTGTGGCCAATGGCTGGTGGGGGTATTAATACTGCCATGATAGACACATGGGTGAGAGACCACACCACCTGCAGGACAGTCATGTTAAAGTGTAGCATAGCATGCCCAACTGCCATAGCAGTATAATATACTTATCTAAAGTTTGTCACCATATATACCCCCCTAATGTTAGTCTGTGTTCACATGTGACACCTGTCTGTGTTGCAGAAAGGCAGAACAGTTCAGCTGTGAAGTAAAGAGGGTACATGAGTGTGGTCCAGATGTTTGTATGCACCCCACATACAGATACATATATGTGTGATACATATTCACAGCTGTGTATGTGTACAGAACCTCGGACAGTTATACATTTATATAGGTATATAAACAACACAAAATGATATCTACACATATATGCACATATGTAGATATACATACACACATATATATATATATATATATATATATATATATATATATATATATATATATATGTCAATACATTTCGCCTGCCATGACATGTGTGAGAGAACATCACACGTCAATACACAACATACCTACACACCAGTACATGGCTACAAGATGGAGTGTGGAGTGAGGTGTGTAACCCATGTTGGGAACACACTGCAGTTGTATGAGATGGTGGGATATATATGTTGGTGAAGGGTATTAGGCACATATTGGTATGTAGGTCTGGTTGGGTGACAAACAAGACAGCATACAAGGCTGGTATATGACACATGTGGTGGTTAAACACTGTGGACGGGTAGTTATCTTTGAAATGTGGAGGCCATTGAGCCCCCACATGGGAACAAAGGGAACATGGTGCCCACCCATGGACAGTCATGACAGCATCCACTTGGATATACAGGTGCCTGGGCTGTGCGCTGGGTCAGAGGGACATGCATGTCAAATCTTGTGTATGTGTACTACATGCCTCCAGGTGATGTAGCACATACCCCATCTCTCTGTGGAGCTCCCTATGCTTAATACCCACAACCTAACTGAGTGACTGACACATGTCTGTATGTGCTCCATGGGGGGGACACCATCCCCTGAGGTGGTTCCACATTAAGGTAGTGATGGAACAGTAGATAATAAGGTTCCATGGTGGGCCACGGATGTGATGTGGACTGGTAACATGTGCACATTAGGTTGGAGTGGTGTTCCTGCTGGCAAATAACCCCATACTGGTGTGTAACTATCATGGAACATATGTGGGTTGTAATAGTCCACACAATCCCAGAACATGTCCAACAGCATGCATAGACATCCCCATTACTACATGATGGCAGAGGTGTAGCAATCACATAGCAGACCTACCACATGCATATGTGGAAACATAGTGGCAGTGACAATGGCATGGAGGTGAAATACCCTGTAACAGCCCTGCAACTCTAGTGTCCCTACAGGGAGCATGAATATAACCACATAGCAGAAAGTGTTGCACAATACAATATATGGCCCAATGGTACACATACCGGACACATACCACTAGCGTAGTGTGAACTTTATGTTGGAACTGATATGGTGGCGGGAGACTGATATGTGTATTGTATTATGGTAAACTTGACATATGAGTTGCTCAGACATATTTCCATCATTATGTCTTTCAGGGAGTATGGCACACCTGAGGAACCCCGCCTACAATGCCACTGAGGAGGAGATCATCATCACCAGCATCATCCACAACTATCAGCTGTTGTTCTCACGGACAAGCATGGACCAGCAGAAGAGAACAGCCATGTGGACTGATGTGGTCCGCAGGGTGAATGAGGTGGGGATGCACAGCTGTACTTATGAGCAGGTCCACCACCATTGAAGTGACCTGCTCTGGCAAGTACGTCATTGTGCCACTGCCATGTGGGGTGACCACCTTGCAACAAGGGGGGCCATAACATCCATACCCCCTCACCAGAGTGGAGGAGCTGCTCATCTGCCTGGTAGCACCTGCCCACCCACAAGAGCTCCAGACTTATACAGTCAGGGAGGTGGGTACTACTCACACACAACACAGTGAGCATGCAGATAAGGTTCCAGGGCATATCAGTAGACTACTTTAGTGTATGCATCTGTACAGGTAGACCATGCATATGTGAGATGTGGGGTATGTTGTTGTGTAGTACCGATAAGCAGTAATGCATAAACTGTAGTACTGTGGACTTCAGCTGTTGTTGTACTGTAATATTGCAGCCACCCTGTAGCAATGCCACAGCTCTGGCCACTGACATCAACTCTATCCCATGTCAGTGTAGGTACCTCTGGGATACCAGCACAGCAGCGGCCGGATGGCGGTGAGTATTGTTTAAGGTTATGCTTGGCAATTCACTGTGCATGTCATAGCTAAGGTGTAGGCCATGTACACATCTAACACACCTACCCATAATGCATGCTGTACATGTGTACTGACACAGCACACACCTCACTAATGGGATTACCAGAATCAAACACATGCAATACACAGTCAATTTCAGACAACTGTGGCAACACTCCAGTGCACATTGCCCAGGCACAGCTGACATCTGCCCAACATACACAGCTATGTCATACACAGAGCAGTTGAACATGTTACATATAATGACATCCCAATTCCTTTGCTAACACATGCTCCAGGGTCTTAAACATAATCAACACATTACACAGAACATACTGGAGGGATAGGGCCCTATCCTGGGGAATCCCCACACTCTGGAACGGACTACCCATACATGTCAGGCAATGCTACTCATTGGCCCTCTTGACAGAGACACTTGGCAATTGGATGGGGAATGGGGCATACACCCTGGGTAGCATGTCTGTGCCACAGCCTGACAGGGGCACAGGGGAATAACATTAGTGGGTGATGCATGGCAGGGAACCCCTGTGGCTAGGCTTATGTAGGCCCCAGGACCAATAGACTAGTACTCACCTATGAACCTATGTGTACCACAGGCAACATCAGCCAGGGCACAATCTTGGTCAATAATGGTCTCTACACTCACCATAGATACAGTACATTGTCTTTATGATTGGTCTAATGGTAGTCTACCACTCATACATACACCGCTGATGATGACATATGTGAATACACATCAAGCATTCACTAAACACGTGTCCACATGTGATCAGGAACACACATGGACTGTGAGCAGCAGCAGAAACATACCTGACACACAGAGACACATCCTGCAATGGTGTGTACACCCATGTGGTAGGGTGCACAGTACATGCCAGGGTGCTGAACAGATGGACAACAATGCTGTGGACATAGGTGTAGTGGGTTCCAGGCGGAGAGCCATCATCTACAAACAGAAGCCATGCATCACAGCCATGTATAATGTTGGTAATGGGGATTGACTAGAGTTGCACTGCATGCTGTTGAGCCCCACATATCCTGCATGTTGACATGTGTGTAATTACAGGTATATGTGTGATACTGTACTGCACAATTGCCTGCTATTGTGTGTGTTATGGGGTTGTGGGAGCTATCTGTAGGTGCTGTCTGGTGGAGTGTATCGGTTGCCATGTATGTTGACTGCATGTGTATATGTCTGTGTGTGTGGCCATGTCTACACACGTGTGTGTGTGTGTGTGTGTGTGTGTGTGTGTGTGTGTGTGTGTGTGTGTATGTATTTACTGTTTAGTGGTGTTGTACCGGTCTTACAGTCTGTTCCCTGTTTTTCCCTCACAGATGGCGAGGTGGGGCTGGGCCCCCCCCCCCACAGGGAATCTGATGGCACTGATACAGACAGTGACCATGAAGATAGGTGTGTTGAGGCACAGGCAAGGTCATCAGGGGCTGCCGCTGGGCCACCAGTTGACAACCCGCATGTATCCACACCATCCACGCACACAGTCACACTGCCTCTACACACCTCATCACCATTGGCCTTCACTGAGGGATAGCCTATAGTTGGCATGGGCCAGGACAGTGTGGTATCTATGCCACATGCATCAGGACACAGCAGCCATAGCCAGATGTCTGGCGGGGTATCACATAGGCAGATGTGCAGGGGTGCTCGTAAGAGCACTGCTGATCATCATGCCCCTGTCAGACGTGCCACATCTATTTCAACCACATGCATGTTCCAGACTGTCATGGAGGCACAGGCACGAATGGAATGGTACATCAGGCAGGGTCTAAGGACACAGAGGGCTCATCACACCTCTGTAACAGACAGCATCCGTGACCTAGCAGGTGCCATCAGTAATTACAGTGAGGTCATGGATAGACGGTGGGGTGAGACATTGGAACTCATCCACAATATCATGTCCATGCATCAGGACAGGGCGGGACAGTTGTGATGGCCATGTGGATATATGCCAGCAACACCAGCAGCTGGAGATCGGCGTGGATGTCCAAACAGTCACAGCCACTCCCGTAGTGGCAGTACCAGCCCCAGCACTGTGGGGGGGGGCTGTCCATAACCTGTTATAGCAGACCATGTGCACGTGGCCCTGGCTAGTCCCAGGAGGGACCTCGATCCAGTGGATGTCTGTCAAACTCGGGGGACAGTACTTGATCTGGCTCTGTACCTGATACTGCCTGTAGCACCCCTGCCAGGCACAGGTCCCATGTCCATGGCCGGAGACGGTGAACTGCAAACCCTGCCAGGTACAGTCTGCAGCTGTACCTCAATTCCCTGTATAGGGCAGCCACATGGAGGAACTGTGTGTATGCAGACACACACACATAAACAATGAACCTAGGGCAACCACATACATGCACACACGACATCACCAGTGGCCCATAACAATACTCAGCCGACACACACACACACACACACACACACACACACACACACACACACACACACACACACACACACACACACACAAACACTCACATGTTGTCAATTGTATGGATCAGCCTAGGCCTCTGGCAAACCAACAACACACCCTGTGCATATGATGATACCTGTGCCACTCCCTGACATCTGTAACATTGATGCAGGGACAGGCTAACATGGTTCTGATGCACAGGGGAATGTACAACAGTGTAGTAATGGAATGATGTGTAGCATGTTGTCAGCAGTAAAGTGAAATGATAATATCTTGGAAGGTGTAGCTGTGCAGCCATGATGCATCATAGCTTTAATTAACAATGTTGTATTGTTGTCACCAGTATCTGTTCTGATTGTGTTGTGTTTGTCCATGTGCCACATGGCTGATGGGTGTAGTGGTGTCAGCAGGCCTTCTACAGTGGACACCAGTAAGTGTAGTGGGTGGTACACATGCCATGGTTGGGTACAACACGCAGTGCCTTTGGTTAGGATGTAGTGCAGGTACAGGACTGTACATAAGAAAGTATGTCCCCATGCAGGTAACACATATGTTGCACATGTAATCCCACCAAGACAGTTTAGGCACAACCACACAGTGCTATATATGCAGTCTGCAATGTGGATGACACTGAACATGCTAACAGCAGGGTGTATGTCCCTCTCCCCACTCTACTGTGATCCTCACCTAAGTAACATGTGTGTGCCAATGCCGATGGCATAGCCCTACCCTTAGGGGGGTGTGAGGCGCTCAGCTACTGTGAATGGTGTAAACAACTAACAACCTGATTACATACACTGCACAGTATTACAAACAGCTATGTGGGGGGATAGACGCAACATTAACAGCCACACCCAGTGAGTTATAGCAACCCCAGTAGTGCTGCACACCTCAACAGTGTGGAGGAGGGCATTGACACATCTATGACCTGTGAAGGACTGTATGTTCACGGGATGGCACCTGTGGTATGTTGGCATATGCCAAGCAGTCCTGGTGGAAACATATCCTGTGAACGGAGGTAGATCCCATAACTACTACACACATTCCTACAAGCAGGATGGTGTACAAAGGCCTGCTATGATCTACATAAGCATTGTGCACCTCCTAACCCTCATCTACACCTGTTATGATTGGGTTAAGGAGGTATACCAGGTTCAGGTTGTATTTTTTGCCTTTGACAAGTCCAACATTGGTGGGGTCCTGTGTGTTGAGATAACCAGTGACATTGGCCATGGATTCATTGTTGGTATGTTCCATGGTCCTGCAGACCACAATCATCAGGCTACTGGGTGGTAGTTCCCAGCTGACATGGTGTGTTTGTGGATGTCCCTGCCAACATTGGTGAATCCATTGTCAGGTGTAGGGCTATTGGATTGTATGAGGGATCTCAGCTACTTACTGCACCTGCCCAGGGGGTTCCCCCAAGCATGACATGTCACTTGACTGTACTGCATGATATGTTAGTAATGCCAGCCTTACATCCTACAGGTGGGATGGAGTACTGTTAACATGTACTGCCCTTGTCATGTAGGGTCCTGCCTATGGGATCTGCTAAGGTTGGTACTGTATTGCAGGCCAGACATATTTGGCTGGGGGGGATACCTATCCATGCCAGATGTATGTTGTTTGGGTCTCTCAAACCCATCAATGGTGCATATGGACATATATGTTGTGGTTACGTTCCCAGTTCCATTTACAGATGTATGTCCATATATACCTATATTGAAATATATGTGTTCACCTTTGACAGGGAGACAATCATTTCTTCAAACGGTCCTTTCTGCAAACTGAAATAACAAACCCGTCATTTCTCACTACACCACAGTTCAAAACACAGCAGTTTTAAAGGCACCTTCGCTGACTCCCGAACTGCAAGTTGGAATACATATCGTAATGCGGGGGGGCATGCCCCCCTACACCTGCCGTCTGGGGGGCTGGGCCCCCCAAAACCCCCTACTGTGATATACTAAATCCTAGTTTGCACTACAGTGGGGATAGGCATATATTCCCCATCCTCACTATAGTGCCATCCGCAAACAATTGCCTAATCTGCAATGAACGAATGCATAGTGACATTCGCTCATTGCACATTCGATGCATGTATTGCAAGATTGTGCAATACTGGGAACATACATCTGGCCTTCCAGCTTTCGGACACATAGATTTCTCCCTTTGAAAGGAGAGCCATATATATGCTGACATATATGCATTCCTAGTGCTGTATATATGTGGACATGTGGATGTATACATATATATCTATGGATGTATGCGTATCTATGTATATATATATATATATATATATGTATGTATTGGCTTTTATATATATATATATATATATATATATATATATATATATATATATATATATATATATATTTCTACACCTATATCTACATATATAGATATTTTATATCCATTGAAAGATGAATATATATATATATATATATATATATATATATATATATAGACATATATATATATATATATATATATTTATATATATATGTATATATATATATATATATATATATATATATATATATATATATATATATATATATATATATATATATATATATATATATATATATATATATATATATATATATATATACACACACACACACACACACACTACATCTACATGGCAGAATACATTCCCTGCAGTGTTGTATACCTGGGCTGGATGATAGGTAGGTTCATAGGTTCATAGATTAGTACTAATCTAACTGCCCTTGCAAGCCATTTTAAGCCTAGCCAATTATCCCTTGGAGACTCAAACCCTGCACCTTGTGTTTGTAAGGCAAACACCTTAACCATTAGGCCACCCTCCCCGGTATGTGAAAACATCATGATTATGCATCTCTGCCATGGCTTAGTGGTAAATCACTTTGTGTATGGTGTGCAGGGTCCTGGTTTCGAGGCTTGCAGGAGCTGTTTATTTTTCTGCTGGGCAGAACACAGCCTATTGGATACAGAGTGAGTAAGGCACTGTAAAGCAGTTGTAAGTGGGTTTGCTCGGGTTTGCGCAATGGTAAGCACTGCTAATCTCCAGTTATGTTTTCATACACTCAGTTAGTATCTAAATTGTTTAACCTGTGTAGGCAGTGCTTAGTTCTGTGAAAACTCATGCAAACCTGCTTACAACTGCTTTAAGGTGCCTTAATCACTCCATATCCAATGGGCCATGTTCTGCCCAGCAACAAAATAAACAGCTCTTGCAAGGCTCAAACCAAGGACCCTGCACACCATGCACAAAGTGATGTACCACTAAGCCATGACAGATACACAGGTATTCAATGTTTCAGAAACATAGCCAGTCCTGTCATGCAACAGTACAGAGAATGTATGCCAACATCTACATGTCTGCATGTGTAACTATATTGCAACCTTAACAGATACAAAATATCCATATATGTATAGATATACATATATATAAATATATATGTTGTTTTACTAACTCTATATACATATATATCATTATCTATGCACATATAGTTATATATCTGTTAGCAGATAAATATATCTATATAGGTATATATGGCCATACATCTGTAGATAGCAATTGCAGATTAACAAATACACCTATGTCCACATGCACCATTTATGGGGTTGAGAGGCCCCACACACTATACATCTTGTATGAATAGGCATCCCCCCACAGCCAAACACATGCACCCTGCAATACACTACCAAGTACAGTCTGCCTCCCATAGGACATGTAACATGTGTAAGCCATCAACATCCTCAGGATACAGATACACAGACACATATATGCAGATATATATATATATATATATATATATATATATATATATATATATATGTGACTACACATACACATGCAGATATATGTACAGTAAGGTACATATGTAGGAGGTGCACACAATATGGAACAGCCACTATGGCTACAGTTAACACCTGAACAACTGGACACTGTATGGCTGACACATACTAATGTCAATTGTTGCCTGCAACATATACCCATAGAAAGGTCACAGGAAAGACACCACACACAGGTTTGTAGAAATGGGAATCCTTTAATTGTGTAATATAACAGTTCTATATGCCATATCATATAGCTGTTCAAATACTGACAACCATATTAACCGAGTACTGCAACTGTGAAACAGTTACACTAATACAGTAGTCTGGAAAGGTTCACAACTGGTGCTGTTCTGGCCAAGCCCTTCAGAATGTACAATAGTGCAGACAGACTGGGCCACAGGGTACCACACAATCAACAGTATGTACTGCAGGTGTGTAGTTCAGCAGCTTCTACCTACACTCTGTACAAATTCCGTAGGAGGTAACAATGTTTTGTGATCAAATGGGTTGTACCCGGTACACAACAAGGCATAACGCACAGAACAGTCTATATGGTAGGAGGCAGTAGGCTTGCAGTACCGCAAGTAATGTAAGTAATGTCAATATAGGTGGAGTATATGGTACTGTACATCCACATACCCTGTGGCAGCTCACCCCTGATATCCCCACAATTTGTAACAGCCTAGGTAATTTATGGTGCTCCCCACCTAGACTCAATAATACAGGCCCATATACCACTGTTACATACACTGGCCTCTGCAGTGCATAAGGGCACACGTGTTGTGTAGGTGACGCCCCACATATATGGCCCCAGCCCCACTGTATGTTTGGGGGAATACAACAGCAGTGGACTAATGGCAGCAATGACAGTGTGATATACTCACAGCCCCCTACAGAACAACCCCCAACAGCATGACATATGTGCAAAGCTTGGTATGTAGATGGGGACAGAGGCTGGAACACAGGCACATGTGTAGAACACTGTTGCCATACACTAAGCAAGGTGCTGGTGTTACAGGATAGTCTGAAACATACCCTTAGTCAGGGGATTGAGGTTAGAAATAGACATGGATGGAGCCATGTACTGATAGCATGCAACACACACTGCCAGTGTAATATCTGACACAGGACCTGTGTGGTGGATGGACAACATATGATAGGCATACCTCTGTCCAACAAGAGGTTAGGCCCACATTAGTGAACTATGCCGACAGACTGCATTCCATGGTACACTAGTATGTACACACACACACCCTGTAACACCAGTACTATGCAAAGTATTACACAACTCTACCCACAGTCTGTCTTTAGTTCCTGATCCTCCTACGAGTATGTGGGTGCTCTGAGTGTGCAGGTTCTCCTGTAAGAGATATTGCTACCTGCTGTCTGTATCACTGATGCCCACACACAGGAAGGATGTCCATCACACAGGGAATGTAAAGGGACCACGCCCACATGCTGTAGGGATTTATAGCGGGTGGTTGCAATGACAGTGGTAATTCAATGTAGTACACATGTGTAATTATATATATATGGCTATCTGGATAAGTATATGTACATACATTTCCACCATATGTCATGGACATGGAGTGTAGCCGTACACCAGCCCCTACAGTCCCAAAGACATAGTGCAAAGGGATGACAGGTATGTAAGTATATTACTAGACTGCTGCTACTGTCATTGGGATTGTCTTCCCAGACATGGTGTGTATGGATGCTGACATCTGCTTATAACATGTGTGCCATTGGCTACTGACAGACATCCTAAGGAAATCATTGTAAGGTACCATTGCTAGAATGTAATGGCCCTGTGGAGTGCAGCAGAGTTTTGGCCACTATATATAGAACTTCGGCCATACCCTGTACAGTCCAGGGGTATACACATAATCCCTTAGTGCACCACATGTGTACCAGGTCTGACAATATGGATGTAGACAGCCATGTAGATGGGTATAACACATAACAACTGGTATACATTTGGCACCATAGGTGTTGGATTCACACACTCCTGTCTGGCTTGACACATAATGACTGCTGGTACAGTGGTGCCATGGACTCATACCACCCACTTGATATTGACATACATCTGTACAGCATCCCACTGCTCTGTCTGACATACATGCCATTTAAGGGAGGCCTAGCAGTAGTACATCTGGCAAGTATCTGTACATAACATCCCACTGGTTAAGTACACTAAGCTGCTAGGCATGTAACAATGCACTGTGCAGGCTACAGGCAGACTGGCTCAACACTGGCCTACATCTCGTATGGGGGAATGCACATGTACCTGCATATATAGAAGGCTTGGCAGCCATGTCACAGCACAGAGTAAGATACACCTGTGTGACAGTGCCTAACCACAACCAATGTGAACACAGCCACATATGGTAAGCTAGCATAATATTACAGTATATGGACTATCTGTTCTACACCATCCTCATATGTGCTACTCACAGAATGACCCTATATATACTGGGCTGCTACACAGTTTGGTATGATGGCTGTCTGTGGTATGGGACATGTGTGTGTATGGCCCTACAAACATGTACGGCAAAATGCTACCATACAGTGGGGCAGCATGTAACATCTGATGGAAGGGGAGCTAGAACAATGACATCTACCACAGTCTGTACCCAGGCTGAAGTACATATTAACGATACACACACTGCCGACATTCACCATCACTACACAGACCTCAGTACTGTACAAGCATCCACAGAATGTCCAGCTTATGTCATGAAATATAACCACTACTGTACATGACATGTGTAGCAATCTGATATATCACTGGCTTGTTATCAGATATGATGACAATATTTATGGTGTGCAGCACATATGCACCACTTCATGCACGCTATATGTACAAAGGTTGACAGAGGTGTGGCTGACAGCACATACACAGGGCCAGTATAGACTTGTTGCTGTGATAACCTCACATATTTTCCATTGTAACGGGGTTTGTTGCAACATATGTCCTATGAGGGATATGAAGTCAGTAACTGTCATGGCCTTCACCATCTACAGACTGCAATCCTCACACTACCTTCTGCATTCCACAGATTGATGCACTGTAGCTAACACATGAAACCATAGGCACAACACTGCCCAGTCTGCACCTGACCCTGCAGATGGGGATTCCTCATATTCATGGAACTGACATGGGAGGTATTGCAACATGTATGACAGGCATATCCAGACAAACACTGTTAAACCAACATTACTTGAAATGCAGTATAGCAGCACTTACAGTCTGTAGTCAGGTCAGGCACATCTCCCTCCTGTTTGTTGCCCTCTTTCCACAGTGTATGTTGTTAGAGGTAAATCCCCAATCCATCTAGGATGCTGTTTGCCAAACATCAGATCACGTTCCTGCTCACAGTGACTGCAAAGGCCCAACACCACCATGATGTTCCTAGGTATTGGAGTGTGTTTCCATGCAATTGGCTATGGGATTGTTACCACAGCTGTTCCACATGCAATCAGCTAGGGGAGGGCTGAAATTCATGCAGAGGCCATCAGCTGATCATGAGCATCATGTAAAATACACATGCTGCTGCCTAGGCAAGGGAGGTGTGGGTCTCCACATCCACCAGAGAGGGAGTGGGGGAGGCAGACAGAGGTAGATACATGTCAGGGAGGTGTGGGAGAGTAAAACTGAAACATGTTTGTGTCACACACCTACCAGGACAGGGTATAAAACCCCCGACAACTATGTAGTGCTATCACAGTTCAATGCAGTTATTGGATGCACTACATGGGTTACCTGATGTGGAGCACTCAGAACATATATGTGAGGGTGAGTGACATCTGCAACAGGGATATGGTAGACATCCAGTAGGTGTTGTATACGTGCCTGTCTGCATGAACAGGTGCCAGCAACAACACAAGCACACTCACACAGGGACGCACACACATTGACACATTGGCAGGACCAGGAGTGCAGCTCATCACTAGTGGGATTGCCACAACACATCAGTGTGCAGGTATCACATGCACCGCACGGGTCATATGGAGGCCGTATGGGCAAGGAGTATTAGGAGATGTCAGACATCAGACAGCATACTTCAGTATGCCCTGGGGGGTTGTAGTGAGTGTGGATGTGGACATATGCAACATACAACACACACATGAACATACAGGGTGACAGTTCTGACATGCATGGGTGCATGTCTACACGGGTATGTGGTGGTCAACTGTGCCAGCAGGCTTTACAGGGGTAGACAATGGGTATACATTGGCATCAGGCCATATGACAATGGTCTGAATTGTGGCTCAGGCCTGTAATTACTGCATTTGCCCACACAGGTGGGTATTACATCCACCATCCAGTCAGCTGGATGACTATTGTGTGTGGCCAATGCTGTACACCACATGCCATGTATGTGTTCCTTAGTCCATGACATGGATGGTGTCTGGGATGTGCACACCTCCCACATGCATTTACATTCACATGTAGAACTGTACCTGGGATGTCTGGCCCATGTTGTGAACACAGATTATCATCAGATGTGCCAGTCTTGCCCACCTGTAGCAGGAACTGGTAATGGGCAGCAGGTTTACCCTTCACCTACATTGATAGCATGCCAACAGCATTCCCTGATGTCAGCGTCATCTGTCTATACAGGGCATGTTATCAGGCATAGTATGTCCATTGTGAGTCACATGTGAAGGTGGTGCAGATATCCATTGGGGAACATGGTGGAGGTGCACTGCCTGCATGTACGTGAATATTGGACAGATGGACAGGGTGACATGCCCTCTGTAGCCTACTGCTATCACTGCATAGTTATTATCAGTAGCCAATATGCAGTGTACTTCCCACATATTGGCTGTTGCATAGGCATGTGTGTGCGTATGACACATGGGTTGAGTGTGTGCTCTGGGTAATAGTGGGGTTGCTAATGTCGATTGGCTGGCCTTGATGTCACATATACGGGTATGACTTTTCACCCCAGCCTACCAGCTCATTTACATCTATTATCCTTGTATGGTTGACATTGTGATATATAGTAAGGCCACCATAAAAGTAATCAGCAAAACCCCCTCCACATTGGCCACAGGTGTCACAAACACACCTCTACACAGGATACGTGTTTTACACACACACACACACACACACACACACACACACATACACACACACATACCTGTCAGGTCTGGGAGTTGAACCCCTACCTAACTAGTTTATTACACTACTGCACTATGCAGTTATAGTATGTGACATGGACATTACTGGCGTACTTCTTCCCCAAAGGTGTATTTCACAGTGACTGGCATCATCAGGCTTACCAGAATAGGCATTTCACCTGTACTGTGAGTGACTAGCCTAAAATGCATTTCTCCCTACACAGACAGTGAGACACGCAGAAAACATCCACAACCGTCATGTGTGGGTATAGAACCCCTGACCAAGGCCTATATCACACTACAGCATGGAGCAGTTATAGGTTGCACCACAGGGATTTCAGGGAACTTTTTCCCCAAAGTTGTATTTCACAATGAATAACATCAGCAGGATTGGCAAAGTAGGACATTTGAAATGTACTGCGAGTGAGTAGCCTATGATGCATTGCTCCATACACAGGCATTGAAACACATGCAAAACATCCAGAACTGCCATGGGTGGTGATGGAACCCTACCACAGTTCTAAATCACACTACAGCAGTACACAGTTACAGGACGCTCTACAGATATTACTGGGCTATGACTTTCCCAGAGGTGTATTTGTAGGTGAGTGACATCAGCAGCCTTGCCAACATTGGGTATATGAATTCTAAGAAGTGTGTGCGACCTAAAAAGCATTGCTCATCACTCAGTCTGATTACTTTATCACACTACAGCAGTATGCAGTTACAGGACGCACTACAGAGATTACTGGGCTATGCTTTCCCCAGAGGTGTATTTTTAGGTGAGTGACATCAGCAGCCTTGCCAAAGTTGGTATATGAATTGTATGGGGTGTGAGTGGCCTAAAAAGCATTGCTCTCTACTCACTCAGACACACACACACACACACACACACACACACACACACACACACACACACACACACACAGTTGCCAGTCTGGGGTTAGAACTCCTACTTAACTACTTTATCACACTACAGCAGTATGCAGTTACAGGACGTGCTGCAGAGATTACTGGGCTGTGATTTCCCCAGAGGTGTATTTCTAGGTGAGTGACATCAGCAGCCTTGCCAAAGTTGAGTATATATAGGAGTGGCCTAAAAAGCATTTCCCTCTACTTAGTCAGACACACACAGATTCACACACCAGCCAGGTCTGGGGTTAGAACACCTACCTACTTTCTCACACTAAAGCAGTACGCAGTTACAGGACACGCTACAGAGATTTTTGGGCTATGATTTCCCCAGAGGTGTATTTCTAGGTGAGTGACATCAGCAGCCTATGTATTGTACGGGGTGTGAGTGGCCTAAAAAACATTGCTCTCTACTCAGACATACACAGAAACACACAATTGCCAGGTCTGGGGTTAGAACACCAGCCTAACTACTTTCTCACACTACCGCAGTATGCAGTTACAGGTTGCACTGCAGAGATTCCTGGGCTATGATTTCCCCAGAGGTGTATTTCTAGGAGAGTGATATCAGCAGCCTTGCCAAAGTTGTGTATATGAACTGTACGGAGTGTGAGTAGCAAAAAAAGCATTTCTGTCTACACAGTCAGAGACAGAGAGACACGCACACAAATACACACTCACACAGTTGCCAAGTCTGGGGTTAGGAATACTACCTAACTAGTTTATTACTACAGCACTACGCAGTTATAGGACGCGCCATGGAGATTACTGAGCTACAGCTCTCCCAAAGGTGTATTTCACATTGGATGACCTCAGCAGGCTTGTCATAATACTGCTATGGGCAGGGTGGTGTGTGCATGGGCCATAACCCATTCATGTAGGGGTTGACATGCCACATGCGGGCACATATGGGGTCATATGCCACAGGTACATGTATACAGCTACTAGGTGACTACTTCCTTGTACAGTCATGTTGCACAGCTGGCACGTGCAACATGCCGTCATGCTGACAGATACTGGTGGCTCGTATCTGCAGTGAGTGACACCTGCACCTCATGTGTTTGGGGCCCTTTGGCTGTGTGCTGGGTGGGACAGGCCTAGATGGCTCCTTGCCATGGTCACCCTCTTCCACACATCTATGTCCATCTACCTTTGGCTTATTACAGTGTGTTGTCCTTACATATATGTCTGTATTCCTATCCACTGTGTGTACAAGGCAGGAGTGGTGCATACTGACAAGTGTCTGCACTAAGAGCTGCAACTGCCAGATATGTCTGGTCCACTGGTGTTTGCTGACATGGCCTTCATGTGTTCAAGTGTGTGAGCATGCCCAGTATGACCTTTTAGTATATTGTTGACTGACATTGCCTTTATTCCTCTAAGTGTGTGAGCATGCCCAGTATGGCCATCTATATCGCATGTGTGGGTCAAGTCCAGGTAGTTTGTACTGCGGTGCTGACCTTTGTGTTGTACACCGACAGGTAGCATGCCATGTCTGCAGGGTATACATCGGTCATTTGACATTGACTGTTGCTACATTTCTGCATAGTGGGGCGGGGGACATCTGACTGTTTCTTCATTTCTACACAAGGGTGAGGGGGCACTCCTGTTACTATAAGTGTACATAGGATGGTGGGGCACACCTTACACTTTTACACATTTGCTAGGACTGTACTGGTATGTCGGGTACACCATTTCAGTCTGTAGTCTTACCTATCTTGCTGGCTAGAGGCATACCAGTGTACTACAGATCATAACTTTCACTACCTACATATTAGTTTCTGACTTCCTAGCCTTCACAACTTACATCCAACTGGCTGGCCTGCTGTAGTCTGTCTGTGTAGGCCTGGGGGAGGGGTTACCCATAGGGCTCATTCAGAGGCCATAGTACAGCATTTGTTTGTGTTTGTCTACACCTATCCTGCTGGATGTGACTGTTGTTGGGTATGTGCCCCCCAAATGGCATGTGTGAGTCACTTACCTTGTGGGTGTCCCAGTATTGAGGGTGGTGCTGCAGGGCTGTGTATGTCGAATGCACATAGTACACTCCCTATACATGGTTGAGCACAGGTAGTGTCATGTTTGGCATCCCTTTTACTGTATGTGCGAGTCGGAGAGAGGTGTCATTCTCTGGGTCTCTACTGTGTCAGTGCATGTGCTATGCGTTGTCTCTTTGCCAAGGCCAGGGCATACTAGGCACGCCTCCTTCTGCCTACTGGGGCAGGCTCAGGTTGTTCCTCCTCTGAGTGCACCTGTGCAGGCCTTGGCACTGGAGGAGGCTGTGTGGCCCTGCCCCATGCTGTTCCTGCTGCAGCTGTTTTTTGCAGGATCTTATTTGTGTAGCATGGCACATACAAGGACAATTTGGGTACAAGTAGTTGGTGAGTACTGCAAGGCTCCACCAGATGTGTCCAGACACTGGAACCATGACTTGAGCATCCCAAACACATGCTCTATTATGATTCATGTTTGTACATGTGCCTCATTGTGGAGTTCTTGTTTGGGTGTGTGTACATTTCTGATGGGTGTCATCAGCCATGACTCCAGTGCGTATCCAGCATCCCCCACTAGGTGACCATGTGGGATGTCCCCATTGGCAAATGTCTAGTACAGCCGTGTCAGATGCCAGATGTAGGAATTGTGGTAGCTTCCAGGGCAGCCAGCACACACATTCATTATTATGCCCTGGACATCGCACATGACCTGGCAGTTGATGGAGGGGAAGCCCTTGTGGTTGATGTAGACCCTACCCCGCTCACCTGGTGGTGCTTTCATGCGTATGTGTTTGCAGTCTATTGCACCCACTACCTCAGGGTATTCTGCTATTTGGTGGAAGAGATGCATATTGCTGGACAATACCTTTTTCCTGGTTTAACTTCCTTTTTCTTCCTGTAAAACCCGGTGTGCGGCACGCACACCGCTTATACTTTCTAAAGAGTGCTAGGCAGGTTTAGACACACCCCTAGCTTAGCTGTGCTAAGCCAGGAGCAATCCCAACCCACAGGTCTCCAATCCACTTACAGTATGCCTGACACCCCCCCATGATGTCACCTATATCCTAGTCTTGCACCCAGCTAGTTATACTCTTACACTCTTGGGACCTG
Organism: Protopterus annectens; assembly: GCF_019279795.1. Classification (NCBI taxonomy): domain Eukaryota; kingdom Metazoa; phylum Chordata; order Ceratodontiformes; family Protopteridae; genus Protopterus; species Protopterus annectens. The sequence goes on along the minus strand of NC_056739.1, from coordinate 324,914,234 downwards.
CCTCACACCCTGGGAATATCTGGGATTCACTAACCTTTCCCTCATTTGCACAGGACTGCCTGCTAATGCATAGTTACATGTCCCACACTGAGCCTTCCCCCTTAGCAACCATTACTCACTGGCCAGGTTGTCTTCTACCTGCCATTGACTTGCATGGCAGAATACTGATTTTAGTTAGAATGCTTCTTTAGGTTTATTTTCTGATTTTCCCCCAATCCCATTTGTGCACCACTGCCCGATGATTAAACAGGCGAGATCGGCGAAAAAAAAAATAAAAGTTGTTTATTTTATTTTTTAAACAGTTTGCAATGTCAATGGCCTTCTACTACTTGGCCATTGGCATGCTTCCTCAATGACATGCAGCCTTTATTTTGAGCTGTTATAGCTCCATTTTTTAGTTTACAGAAGTGTACTCAGTTACTAACCTGCAAATCAGGGTAATTTGCATACAGGAGCTTGGTCTGTGCAGGATTAGCCTAAGAGCTCATGTGCATGTCTTGGGAACTCGTTCCTGAATCGCACGTCAGCCATATTGCCGAAAATAGCTCTTAACTAATCCTGCATGCTATAAAGGGCTTTGTAAATCCGGGGGTTAGTGTAGACATTATTGAATGTAGGGGAATTTCTTTTACTTTTGCATAGGTAAATATCTGGATTAATGCCTTTGAATTAATCTAATGACAATTTTTTTGTGAATGCAAGTGAGTTTTAAAAAATGAGAGACTGCAATATAATAAATAGTTTTCTTTAAGCAAATAAATGTTCGGTGCCAGTTGAGAAACCTGGAGTTGAAGGCAGCTCTGCATTTTGAACTTGTATTTTAATGGAAACAAACTGACTGAAGGTGAAAGCAATAAGAGGTCTGGACATTGTTTAACATAACATTAAAAGGTACAAGTACAGTAAAAAATAAAGTTCAAAATTACTAGAAGTGAATAAGAGCAGCTTTTCTGGTAACTAAATGCTTTAATGTATTTACTAGAACAGTGTTTAATTTAGTTTAATGTAAAGGTAGCCAGGGCACTTTTTTATGGCTAAACATTAATGTTTTCTGAAAATATACAAGTTGTTTTCCACATCTGGAAGGGTGATAAAGGTAAGACAAGAACAGACAGTAATTAGTGTAAATAGGAGCATAGGCTATAACATGTGTCTTAGCATAGATTCAGTTTTGTTAGGATAAATTGTCCCAAATTGACAGACAAAACCTATCAGGAGGGGCAGACTTCATAGTCTGAAGATGTACATAGTTTTCTGTGTTTTAAGTTAATAGGTTATAGGGATGCACTGGCGGTATAGTTGTTGTTTTGTTTTAGGGTTTTCAATAACACACAAAGTCTTGTAAAATGTGACATGGGTTGAAATGGAGAACACAAGAAACAGTTGTATAAAAGATCAAACCTGCCAGACATTAGCTGGGTGCATGTAACACAAAAGATGGAAATAGACATTTAAAAAAAGCTGTCATATAATAGGTGGGAATTACCTATCATAATGGCTGTTAAACACATTATTTTGGACTGTGAATGGCCTTGAAAGGCCTCGCAGGCATAAACAAAAAGGAAAGCATATTGAATTATATTAAGGAATGCAGAGTGTAAATAGCAATGCTATAGCAGACATACTTGGAAAGAAATGAGCATTTGAATTTGATAAAGTAAGGATTTCAGACGGGATATTCAATAGAGTATCAGAGACAAAAGAAAGTGAGAGTACTTAAATTAATTGCTAGAAGATCTCTAATAGTGATAGAAGAGAAAATAAGATAGTAATGGTACATTTGTGGAACTAAGGGCTACCGGCAAGGCAGGAGGATTAGACTGCCATTTTAGGAGAAATAATCAGCTTTCAGCAGGGAATATTACTTGTAGGTGAGAACTGGAATTTGATTTGCAACACTGAGGATATATCTGTCGACTTAGAAGGGAAAAATAAGAAAAGAAGGTAGATTTCAGAAGAAATTTATGAAAATATTTGGTATGGAAGATGTGAATTTAGTAGTAGGAACTCTGAGAGGACTTGTATATTATTCCTCAAAGTACGATAACTGGGCTAGACTAGACAAATTGTTTTTCACATGAAGATGTGCATTTGTTTTAAAGTTGTAACACATGTCCAATTACTATTTCAGCTCCTGCACCAATAACAACTAAAAAAATGTGCAGGGTAATGAAGTAAAAATGAGACACTGGTGCTTCCCCACCAACATCTTAAAAAGAGAGGAATTTAAGGAATGGGTAATTGAAATTATTTGAGAGTTGTTAGGGAAGACAGAAACTTCTTTAGCTAGTGAGTGGGATAAAATGAAAGTGGAATTTAAAAATAAGTATCTAGAGGGGCTGACAAATGTTAAATTATTGCAGGAATACGTGGAATCTTGCAGGACAAGAAGAAGTGCAAATGCAGAGTGCTAAAGAGAAAATAAGGGATTATCTGCATAATATCATGAGTTTGGAAAGATTGCAATTCAGGCTGATGATTTAAGAGTTTGATTTATATGCTGTCTTGGGCATTCTGGAAGTAGGTTATCCTACTCTTACAATTATACTGTGTGCTACAAGTTTTTGTGTACTGTATACAAAGAATGAGGAAAAGTTAAATCTTATGGAAGAAATGGGCATGATTTAGAAGCTTACCGAGTGAGTCAACAGCAAGGTTACTATAGTGAAAACAAACAAGGTAGTATTTGCACAAAGACACAAAATGTGAATACAAGCCATAAAAAAGGCACTGTTCAGTTTGTACAATTCAAGCAGTATCTCAAGCAAGAATCAAAGTATTTTTCTGTTCTTGATTCTAATCAGAGGTTTAGGCAAACAGTTTTGAAGAGTGTACCAAGCGTTGCACTTTTGGAAAGGTGCAGGTTTCTAATACTTTGCTTTGATATTTCTGCAGTACTATAAGTGCTGCAAAGAGTTATTGCACAGTTAACTGATGGTGGTGTTAATATAAATTATGATGTAATTGTAAGGGACAAATGATGGAACACCATGAATTAAGATTGAATCTCTCACACAATCATATTTGGTTGAATAACTGAGATGTTGTATAGTCTTCAGGAGAATTTCCTATACTCCCATGATGAGTATGCTCACCAACAAATTCAAATATTTAATTTTCATTCACTTCTACAGATATGTACTCAAACTAAGACATTTTGTGCCATAGCTAGTGGTATGCAAATGTACCATGTAAAAAGTAGGTTTTCATTATTTTTTACATGGATCTTTTGCAGCCTTCACCATTTGACATAGTTTTCTGGACATGTGCTTGCAATCAGCTTCTGGCAGAGATGTTTACATCTGTCACGTTAGGATTGCATTTGGTACAGAATTCGCTAAATACATTACAGTTTGTAAAAAAATAAGTATTAAAATATCACCTCAGCAGCATAATGCCAGGTGCCATTTCTACCCATGCATTGTTTTATCTCACTTTAGAAGCTTACAAACTTCTGTACATTTACACCATTGCATTCTGATCCAATAATAAATATAGTCAATCAAGGTATGCAGCGGTGGGAAACATGGTTTCCCTTTCTAGTCTGATCCTTCTTGTCTTTAGATAGCCTCTTTTGTGTAGGACTACTTGACAAAAGCAAAAATACAATTCAAATGTCTCTAATTGGTGCAGAAGAAATGAAGGAATTCAGTATGAATGCAATACAAGGGCAGCTTGAAAAGACCACAGACAGAGCATGGCAGATGATTGTGAGGTTCACTATTAGATGAACAAATGCTTAAAATGTAGACTATGACATGCTCAACAGCTTTTAAGAAATGTTCATCCAAGCAAAACCCGAGAAAGTCGCAACAAGTTTTGAAAAGTTACAGTTCGCCAGCCATGAGGAAGCCAATGGCTGACATACAACCTGTCCCACCGTTCTTACAGTCCTCCACTGTGGTGCAGTCTCGACGTTCACCCTGTGTAATGTTATGACAGTCTGCCACAGTGGTGCAATCTCGGAGTTGGTATATTTAAGTAGTGGGGGTGTGGGGGCTCGAACCCCCCCATTTTATTTTATTTGTCGATTTTTTTCTTTTTTGGGGAGGTTGTAGTGGTGTACAGTACATTGCAGCCATCATCCATTGGCTTCCTGATGGCTGGCCAACTATAAATATTCAAAACTCCTTGTTTCGACATTTTGGGATTTCATTTAGATGAATGTTCACTTAAAAGCTGTCGAGCATGCCGTACTTGACATTTTAAGTGTTCGTTCACCTAATATAGACCCAGTTGGGAGTTCAAAAGGAACACCATTTAGTCCTGCAAGTATGCAGTGTGTGTGTGTCTGTGTGGGTGTGAGTGTAACAACAGTGATAATGTGCATTTCACTAAGTACAGTCACCCAGTTAACAAGAGCAACTATAAGCATTCTTTCTTTTCTCCCAAGATGCTAACTGTACATAGTCCTTATGGATTTGGGGATCTAGTGGCTTCTCTGTGTTTTATTTGCATTGTTGACCAGTGCATTCAGTCCTATTTTGCCTTTTTTATGAAGCATTATTGATGTTTGCAACTGTTTCATTTTATACAGCCTAAGATTAATACTGACAACACCAAATAATTTTTTTTCCTGAACTGATGTCCACTTAAAAAGTATATGACATGACTTCAACATGACAGTTCTATAACACTTATATTGGATTATTTGTCTATAGGGTGATCTTATGATCTCCTTATATGATCTCCAAAATTTCACTGTATCTCTGCTTGACAAATTTCAACTGACTACATTGTTCCATTTGTTAAATGCAGAAACAATTGTGTCCGCTTTACTTGGGCTTACTTTATTAACATAATGAAAAAAAAAAGACATTTTAATGATATATCCTTAATAAATTGCAAATTATCTACTGGAAACCATAAATGCATTTAAGTACTAGGAATAAGATTAGGAAAAAAGCTCAAACAGAAAAATGTAGGAAAACATTTAATTGGGTCACACTTATTTGTAAAGGGTTCACTAATAAAGTGTTGCTGGTTTTAATGTAGGAGAGCACAGATCTTTCTAAAATATAGGATTGCTGGGATGTGCATCCAAGAAAAAGGAATATAAGATAGATCTTCATTACTTAAGAGCTTATATAAAGGCCTCAGATTCATGTCTGTGTATAATTTAGAAGACAGGTTAAGAATCCTAGTCAGCTTAGTGCAACTACTACCCAAAACAACTGAGAGGAGACACTTGAAGGGTAATAAACCATTTTATATACTGTTACCCATTACTGAGTGAGCATATATTTAGGGAAGAGCAACAGAAAGTTGAGATTTAGAATCAGGGAACATTTTTTAAATATTAGGAATGGTGTCCTGACAAATACTTTGGCCAAAAATGTATCTATTGATGGATCAGCACATACATTTACATTTCTAGTGATAGAAAAGGTAATGGAAAATGATTGAGGAGGGGATATTAATAACTATACTAAAACTTCAGAAACCAGATGGATTATAAGGCTAAGGGCAGATAGGGGGAAGGGGTTAAACGATCAAATCTCTTTGAAACCAATTCTGAAAAACAGATGGCTCTGTAAGTATTCTATATTTATGTAAGTGTTTTGTAAAGTTTTTATATGAGAAACGTTTTTATATATATTTTTATACCATTTTATATTGTTTAATATTGGGTTATTGATGTTTATTTGTATTTTGATGCATTTTCATGATTTATGCTGACTGATATACATAGCAAAGTTAATTAGTTCTGTGCCTTGATAGGCTGTTCTCTAATTAGTGTTAACTATGACTAGTATAAAGTTCATCACAGTTGAATGTGTAGTTATGGTCTGATGAAGTGGTGTGTAACATCACAAAACCACTAACCTAAAATAAAATTGTTTTTCAGTTTTACTATTTTTTTGGATTGTGGCTTCTTCATCCTTTGGCTGGCTCGCTGAATGCTGTTGTGATTTTACTAACCAGAACAACTGAGGGGAGACACTTGAAGGGTAATAAACCATTTTATATACTGTTACCCATTACTGAATGAGCATATATTTTTTTTGGGTCAGACAATTACAATTCTTAGTGGTAATCAAAATATCCCACAGAATACAAGGGGTCTCCCTACTAATTTTCTTACCAAGCTTTTTTTTCTACATTTATCATAATAATCATACCTAGGCAGCAGTGATGTATGTCTAATAAAAAATAATCAATCATTCTACTGTCAACTTCATGTTTAGGGCATTATAACAGACAAGTCCTTTAAGGAAGGTTCTTGTATATACTTGTGATATTTGGGAACTGATTGATGGAAAAGCATTTCTAAAGTCCAATGCAAGAATTTAATGGTATCAACCCTAAAAGGAATAGTGAAGGGTCTCATATGAAATTAAATGTCAGTACCTTCATCGTAGCTGTCAGAATATATATGCTAATGCACAGGAGAGAAATGCCATGGGTGGAGGTCTGCCACTGTGGATCACCTTGACCATCTTGGAGGAACTTCTGCTGTCTGTCTGTGGCAATGGACAGGATCTTGATAATGAATGGAAGTCTGGATGTGGGAGATCTGTATGCTCCATCCCATGTCTTTTTCAGAGATGCACCAAGCTGGTATTACCTTATGTCAGTAAAAAAGTTTATAAGCATGCCTGTGTTTCCAGCTCAGAGTGCTCAAGATTCTGGAATTTCTCCTCTACAGACACATCTGGGGGAGTAAGCATGAAGCCATACCAATGTTTGTTCACTTTCTTTGCCTAGCTGCTATCAGTGCTGTCTCTGTTACATTAGAAACAGAAAGTGATGGCCTTAAGGTAGCAAAGTCTATAGAAGCAGTGCCATTAGTGCCACTGTTGGCAGCAGTGACTGTGGAGGCTACACCACAAGCCATGTCCAGTGACATCACTCTGTTGTCTGTGGAACTGGACACTGCCTCTTCATAGAAAGGATTGATCATGTCAGACAACACCCCCTTTCTCAAGGAGTACCCTTTGTTCCCTACCTGCACACCTGCAGTGGGTAACAGCTCTTCCATGGAGCATGGGGACTGGGGTTAGGTGTGTATTGCCACCATACTCTCTGCCATTGCCCAACATGGGGTGCCACAATAGGCATGGCATTACAAGTGATCTGCAAGACTGTCATCCATGCATAGGGGAATACCCCCAATGTTGCAGCAGACACTATTGGTATAATGTGTTGTCAGTATGATGACATACATGGCAGCTACTAATAAATGGTCCAATTTATTGGTGTTTCAGGCAGACAGCTGGATGCCATCACTGCCACCCTAGATCCTACTATCTGCAAGCTCTGGGTTGCTATTCCTCTACTGCCACTGTAAGTATACCTCTCAGGGTAAGCAGGCAATGTACTGCTATCTTCTCCACCCCACAGACCAGTCATGTGCTTGGTGATGCATGGTATGGCCATCTAGGGAGACATAGATGCAAGTACATTCCTCAGAGAGGGCACACGTACGCCAATGGATGTTCATAGCCTGCATCTTTCCTGTATGAGGTCCCACAACACTTGCTTCTCATGCACATAACCCCACACACAAACACACACAGCAAATATGTCTGCAGGAGCAATGCCCTCTGGCACCCATTCTGAACACATACTAAATATGGCTGGAAATGTACCTCTCACAGGAAGAATTGCTCCACCTTACACCACAGCAGTAACTGGCTCATCTATTGCCTGGTGTGGCATCCTGCCACTTCAGCTCTTCACTCCCTTACTCTCTAAGCCAGGTCCCCACCCTCTCAACTCTTCAGCTGAAAAAAAAAGACAACTTTTACTTTTCAAATGCAGCATGCCGATTGCTACATTTGTACAAAACAGATTGCTATACCTTACCACACAAAAACACTGAAGTACTTCTTTGTATTGGAATTCAGAAATGCAGTTACAGAAAAGAATGCAGGAACTGCACTTTCTGATCAGGCCCACAACACCTTAAACCTGAGGCAGCAGCCCCCTTCACTACACCTGTATTACACCTCTGCCTTACACAGTATACCCAGCACCTCCCAATCCCCTTTTCATACCCCTCTACCTTCCTTTAACATTGTGGTCACTCTTGGTCACTGTTGACTACTGAGCCCTGTCCTCATGGCTTTATTATATGGGTAGGAGAAAAGGCTGGGTGTAGTTCTGCATGCATAACTTTTGATCTTTGTGGTATCTAAACTGGCCGATAATTGTGGATCAGATATCACCTCTTAGCCAGCACCACAGACTATTGCTCCTGCCTCTCTCTAACATGGCTTTCTCCTGCAGGCACTGGCTGCCTGTAGGAACTGCCTGCATGGCTTTCTCCTGCAGGCAGTTCTTACAATAACTCATCTGGCTCCTTGTCTGCTACTGGATTTAGTCTGTCTTGTCTTCTGGCAATTCTCTCTAGCTGTCTACATGTGATCATGTTGTGCATAATTGCACAGAGCAATTATCTTGTTAGAGATCCCAGAACATCTACTCCCTGGATTCTTCTGGTGGAATGCTACAGTAAATTGAACTTTATCAGTCCGGAGGCATGCTCACTAATGTACACTTCGGGTCTATGACTGTGCAATGTTTTACTGTACATCATCCATGCTCTGTAGGTTGCTTACTGGTGTCATGAGCCATGGCTCTAGTGCATATCTGGCATCTCCAATAAGAAATTCCTATGGGAAGTCACCCTTTACAAATCATAGGTACGTGTCTGATGTGTGCCAGATGTATGAATCGTGGGAACTGCCTGATGGCATATAGACACATTGTATATGATACCCTGTGTGTTGCACATTATCTGGCAATTGATGGTGGAAATCCTTATGGTTGATCTACAGTTGCCCTTGTAGAGTAGGTGGGGCCATGATAAAGAAATTGCAACCAGTGGCCCCCTAGGACCTCAGAAAAATGGGCTAATTTATAGGATATACCTGTATACTGTTGTTTCTCTTCCCCATGGTCCTTGGGATCAACATACGCTACTCCACATGTTGCAGCATCATATCAAGGAAATGGTGTAGTACTCATGAAACAGATACTTGAGCTACACCCACCATGTACCCTGTTAACCACTGAAAGGTCCTTGTAGCAAGAATTGTCAAAGCTAACATACGAAAATGTCCAACAAAGATCTGTATTCCATGTATCCCACAAGATTCCATGTGAAGGTAGCACATGCTTACCAGCTGTTGTATGTTACCTCAGTTTACATGATAGTGCTCAGCTAAGTTCCTGTCATGGAGGATGGTGTGTTAAGTGCAGCTGGCTCCGAGACTGGCCCAAAACATTTACTTCTTGGCTATACTCACTACTGCACACTCTGTTCTCTGAGAAATCATTGTGTACAAACTCACTGGCTGTGCTAAGTGCCCATTTTTATATATTTCTGAATTGCTCCACCATATTATTTACCCTCATTTGCATTCACAGTGGAAAAAAAATACCATAGCTTTGCTCATTTTCATATTATTATATAATCATTGACATTTATTAACCCCACAATTTCGGTCTCTTGTGTGACCTATTAATTAGCCTTACGCACACCCACTGTTCATTGAGTTTTGCCTAACACACATTTCATTGTTATTACCTCTTTCAGAAGCAAGACGAGCTTCTTGTAATATTGTAATAATTATATTCATACAATGTAACCACTTAAAAAATGGTTACATTTGAAGGGATATTTAACACCATTAATATTTAACAATTACAAGTAAAAGGTTGAGTTCTGTTTTAGGGATGAAAGCACTCAACCTTTTATTTACGCTTTGAAATTTAATAAACAAAATTTTTATTAGTATTTATTTATTTTCTTGGAGGAATATCTAAAAGGATTGTGAAGGATTTGTGATCCGGCAGTTTTGTCTTCGGTCTTGACACTACATGAGCCTTGCTTTTATTTCTTTTGTTGGTCTAACCATTAGACAAAAGTTCCAAGTCATGAACCAACAGATTGATTTCAATTTAGTATGCATGCTGGTGCGATAAGGATAAAGGGAGTGGGCGGAGTATAAAGGAAAGGATAAAGGGAGTGGGCGGAGTATAAAGGAAAGGATAAAGGGAGTGGGCGGAGTATAAAGGAAAGGATAAAGGGAGTGGGCGGAGTATAAAGGAAAGGGTAAAGGGAGTGGGCGGAGTATAAAGGACTTCCTGTAGTACTGACTGGTAAATGGTTATAACAATGTGAGGCAGCTACTAAAGACACGGTATTCTGTCCATTCAGGTGCAGCAAATAGGCATCTTGAATAAAATTCTCAAGATCTGACATACGTTTGGTTTCTTTCTCTCCTTTATATGTCATGTCATGTCAGGTATGTCTTGTATGTTTTCTTCTAATCATTCAGTATTAGAAGAAGCAGTGATAATACCTTTATCTCATGTTTGTACATCCATATCAACAAACTGCCAAGAAAGGTTGATAAAATATTTAATCCACAACTTATTCAAACTGGCTGACTCACATGTTGCAGCATCATATCAACATATATGGCAGGGTCATAACTGAGTTTTAGAAGAAACCTCAATGATGGCAGTAGGACAAAAGGGCAATAAAAGAAAGTCATATGGAACAAAGGATCATTTGTTTTTAAATAAAGTCATAGCAGAGAACTGTAAAATAGGGGAATAATCTAAGTATGGCATGGATTGACTATAAAAAAGCATTTGATAGTATCCCACATTCATGGATAAAAGAGTGCTTAAAAATGTATAAGGTACATCCTACACTGATTGATTACATTACAGTAACCATGAAACAGTGGCAGGCCACTTTGCAATTAAGCCACGATAAAGGACAGATTATTATTCCCTGGATAAAAATTCAAAGGGGATATTCGAGGGTGACTCTTTGTCACTGCTGTTACTCTGCCTTGCCCTTAACCCATTATGCTGTCTACTTAACAGGTTAGGTCATGGCTATAAGTGTAAAGACTTCTCATTTTCTCTTTGTTAATGATTTAAAACTGTATAGTTCATCAGATGAGGAACTGAAAGCACAACTGCAAGTTATCAAAACTTCTTCAGATGATATACGGATGTCATTTGGTCTTGATAAATGTGTAAAAGCAACCTTTAAAGCAGGAAAATTCCAGTACCAAGAAAACATCAGTTTTTGACAAGAATGTGATATAAAAGAACTTGAGCAAGAGGAAGTGTATAAATATTTGGGAATTGGTGAAGGATCAAAAAAAAAAAAAAACATAAACAAATGCGAATAAAACTTAGTAAGGAATACTTTAGAAGACTTAAATTATTCCGGAAATAAGTGTTGACATCTAAGAACAAAATCCAAGCTATAAACCAATTTGCTCCTCCTGTCCTAACTTTCAGTTTTGGAGTGACTGACTGGCCCCAAAATGTGTTGGACAGATTAGACAGGAAAACAAGATGGATGCTTCATGCTCACCAAATGATTTCTAAAAATCAGTGCATACCAAGATTATCTATTTCCCATTCCAAAGGATGGATGGGCCTCCTTGAAAGTGATTACATGTATAGATCTGCAATCATGGGACACCACACATCTACTGACCTCACAAGACCCAAACATAGTGAAAGTTTTGAAAGATGAGGAAAATAAATCTAAGATGACTTCTCTGCTTAATCCAGCAGAAGCATATTGGCATCAAGCAGGAATGGAAATCAAACCAGAAGCAGATAAAAATCAGGCAGCAACTGAAAGTGCCAAAAAACAAAATAAAGAATATAAGATGAAGGACCAGAAGAGAAGGCAAAAAATCTGGAAAATGCATACAGTTGCAAATATAGAAAACTTCTGGAAGAACCTCATGTTCATCAGGAATGAATGCAGGAATGGTTAAGGAGAGGCAAATTCAAACCAAGAGATGAAAGGTTAATATTGGCAACCCAAGATAGTGGGCTATGTACACGCTGGTTTACAAGGTCCATTGAACATGTGGGAAACAGACAAATGTAGGTTTTGTAAAACCGTATTGGAAACAGTCACACACCTCATTGCTGGTTGTGACATACTAATGGCAGAAGGACTGTAATGACAGGCATAATAACATGGCAAGACTGTTGCATTGAGGACTGTGCAACCATTATGGCAATGAAGTGGCTAAAAAACAGTGGAAACATGAGCCACAAAGCAACACAGAAAATGATGAAGTCTACATCATATGGGAGCACCCATTACCAACAGTTCAAAAGACAAACGCTAGAAAACCAGATATAGTGGCCCATGAAAAGAAGACAAAAGTAGCACTGATCTTTGAAATTAACACACCCAGTGACTGCAGTGTGTTGTGTACAAGACAGAACCAACGTCATAAAATATCAGGATCTGCAGGCAGAAATGAGAGAAACGTGGAAGATACCCAGACAGTTCCAATAGTAGTAGGAGCAATGGGTCTTATAAAAAAAGAATCTACAATCATATTTAGATGTTACCAATACATGTAACCCCATACAAATTACAGAAGGTGTGATTACTGGGTACATTGCGAGTGCTTTAAAGAGCACTTTTGGCTGACATCAAAGATTGAAACAATACTAATTTCATGAACTTTAATCAAACTTTGACTTAGGAATGGGATCCATTCCCTTCATGGTATTAGAAACACAAAAGACTTGGAGAAATTATAAAAGCTGAGAAGGGCACTTTTGGCTAACATCAAAGTCCAAAGGAATACTAATTTTGTGAACTCAGATCATACCCTGACTTAAGAATGAGGTCATTTCCCATCATGGTAATAGAAAACCAAAAGACTTTGTAGAAATTGCCAATTATATTGGATATCTTCCGGAGTTAGTAGCATTTCACACTATAGGTATCACACACAGGTTTGTTTTATTGTAATTTCACTTATTATTGCTTATGAATAACTTTTAATAAAACAAATGTTTAGTTGCTAATAGACAGGCACTTCAACTTCCCCTTGTCATAAAAAAATGATTACAGGTGCACCATCAGCACCACCTGTAAGCCTCTGAATTTTGGACCATTTATTTCCATCATAGAATAAGCATTACAGGTTCACCAACACAGTTCTTAAATCACAACAGCCAACTCTTAAAAGGGCTCACCTGTCTTAGGATAGAAATTACAGGTGCAGTGATAGTTGCCAAGCTAAGACATCGGTAAAACTGAGCATAATAGCAAACAAACATTGCATGTTAAATGATAATAACTCTTACAGTTTGTCTTGCAGCCAAAAATAACCCGTTATTAATCCTCTAAACCTTAGGTTGTGTGTGAACAGGAAAATATTCAGCTTAATTCCTGTGTTATAAATTAACTTTTTTGGTTATTACTATTTCCTGTGATGTTGGTTAAAACAACATGCTCTTTTATGCTTTACTATAGATGCAATATGACTTTAGTTGCACAGCTTCAAAAAAAAAAAAAAAAAAAATCAGTGACGCCTTTATGCACTGTCTCCATTCATACAACGTGGAATTGCATTGTTTCTCACAGGTACTTTTAATGGGTGGGTAGATGCTATAAACTGATACCTGCAGTCACAGTCCACACACTTAAGTATTAATGATGCTTAGCTCTCCATTTCCTCAGCTTAATTAGTCCCTGTTACTGGTGTAATTTTTTGGGTCTATATCAGAATTGCGAAGAGGCATTTAATTGAATGACTCCTGGTCCCCGACACATAAACAGCGAACGCACTAAAGCATGAACACTCAGAACACTGATTTCTTACCCTGGGAAAGAAATCAGTAGAACTTAGAAACAAGCACACACACTTTCAAACATTACAATGCGGGGGGCTTCGCCCCCCCCAGTTTAATATACCAACTCCGAGATCGCACTACAGTGGGAAAAGGGGCAAACACACAGGGAAGGCCAAGCGATTTCTGTCCCAGGGAAAGAAATTGCTGTTCTGAGCATTCGCACTTTAGTGCGTTCGCTCTTTATTTGTCGATGAAGAGGTGTTCGATTAAATGCCTCTTCGCAATTTTGATATAGACCCAATTTTCTTCACAGAATGTATTTAATCTAGGTTATGTGTAATCTGGATCAGTGGTATAGAGCAGTTTTCTGCCTTAAGCAGCCACGTCCAAGAATCTGTGTATTAGTGTGTTGCTGTATGTGCCCAAATCTAGACCCAAATAAATGCTATTCTTATTAATGCTAGAAAGGATGCAATTCTAAGTCAGTTCTATACTGGCTGACTTCAGCATGCATCCAAACCCAGGCTACTTACTCATATATTAATTATGGTTAACCAAATATGACAACCTAGGCAGCAACTAAGATCTTAGTACAGACGCACTATGGCTGGGGAGATGATATTTGTTTTAAACTAATGGCTAACTGTGGGCAAAGGCCAAAAGTAGCATCACTCACATCCCATACTCAGCTTGGAGCATTCTGAATGGGAGACAAGTCAATGAATGCAGAACATCCTAATTACATCTGATACATACGTACTGCTGTGTAAACAACTAAATACACCTGATACATATGTACTGCTGTGTAAACCACAAAGTGGATTATGAGAGGACTTGCTTGAGTCTTGTTGTTTGACAGGGTAGTAAGAGTCATGAAAGCAGTTACCAAGAAATTACTTAAAGCATAAAATAAACAACAAAGGCAGGCATAGTTTACTGCTGTTTTGGATACTGCAGATGATAAGCACTTAGGAATATGGCTATAATAAGCCTCAAGATCTCACATGTTTGAGTTAAAAGGAAACAGTATATGTGAAAGCAATACAAAAACACTTTATTTAGATGAGCAAGTCAATATAATAAGAGGCAAGAGTTTTAGATGGATGAATGGGTGCTACTTAAAGAAAATGTGCTGTATACTCCCCAACCTAGGAAATGCTTTTCTCTGAATTATTACTTTATACATGGAAGATCTCTCTCTCTCTATCTCTCTCAAATGCACTCACCCTGTATGGGGTAAAATTATATCATTGTGGCTTAAGAGTAATTTCTTGTTTAGTTCTTTTTGTTGATCTTTAATTTATTTGTAAGTAATATAAGTGATAAGTAGCACTAAATTAGTTAAGAATAGCCAAAAGTATAGATGTTCCAGAAACTAGATGAGGTAAGAGTCTGGTAACATTTGATTCCTATATAATTCTACCTATATGACTGAACTATACCCATACAGATACATGATGAATAGGGGGTGTCTGCCATTTGAGGACTCTAAATCAGAGTAAAGTTAATTAAATACAACGGTTCTCTCAGAAAGATTACAACCAATCTTGTAGTCTAGTGGGTCAAAGCTGCTGTGTGGTCACACCATTGTACTTAAAATGGCACCATTACCCTCCAGTGTAGTTGACTTTATCCTAGAATTACATTTCTTCCCTGCATCATCCCTTAGATGTAGCTTAGTGTCCAAAATGCCTCTGGTAACTTTTAACTTTTTCATTTCTATGTTCATGCTTATGATAGTTATTTCATTTTTTTCAAATATTGTTACTTCACTAAGGAATTTTTTATCCTGGAAGACACAGGGTAGGCAACACATTTTCTGTAGTTTTCATTGCCGCTCACAATCACAAATTCTGAGACTCTCATTCTGAGGTCTGTGAAGGTGCTATAATGCACATACAACTGCCAAATTGAAACACTCTTCCAAAAATTTAGCTGCTGCAGAAATCCTTATAGGAAGATGGGAATGGTGGGATATTCCAAGATGGCAGTAACTGGATGAGAACTGAAGCTGTGTTCTCCTCTTGATCAAGTTCTACCTTCTTTTCTCTTTAAACTTCAAACAAAAAGTATTCTTTTCACATATTATCTTGATTTCTGTCAGACCTGGGGATATTTTCCTCCTGGGCCATTATGGATAAAGGAACAATATAATGCATTGTGATTTTCTTTATATGATGATGTCAGGAATATAGACTTCCAATGGAAAAAATCTCACATAACCCCTCATACTCCAGAGAAAAATATAAACTTGTGAGAAGAAAAGTCATTGTACTGTTAGAGAAGAAATTTCCAAATTAAAAAGGCAGTGGTTGTGCAGTATTTAAATGATTCCCTATCTTCACTTTGAGAGGCTTTAAAAGGATACTGGCAGACTATTCTGAAATAAAACTTGCTTTGTACGATATAAACAGAAAACTGGAGAATGCTAGAGGCTGGATTTCAACTACAGAAGCTAAGGTAACTGCACTAATTCAGAATCTCTTGAAAACAATTTAAATAATCTTAAGATAGTTCAAGAAAAAAATCCTATGGACCTAGAAGCAAGAAACAGAAAAAAAGCAATTTGTTGATCACAGGCTTGACAGAAAGATTTCCACATAATGTGTTCATCTAAACAGTTCAGGAGATCCTTGACAAGTGTTTGGGGAATGTATTTTATAAGTGAGAGTGTAATGCTTTGAGACAAACATTTGCTTCATATACTCCTAGACTGGTATATATTAAAATCCTGAATTATCAGAATATTGCAATTGTTCTTAAAACCTTCAAAGAAAGAGGGGACTTTACCAGGAAAGGCCTGAATCTTAAAAGTCACTCAAGTTTCAGAAATTATAAAGGCAACATCTTTCTGGGTGTTAATTAAGCAGTCCTTTTCAGGTAAAATATCTTGCAAAATTATGTTTTAGATGCAATAATGTGAGGTATTCATTAGAATTAATCAAAGAAGTTTTGTTCTGTAAACTCTTTGGAGTCAATTGCAAGAAATTATTTTATTTTAATTGATAATTCAGTTATGCTAAACATTTTTACATAGAGTACACAGATTGTGTGACAACTTAAAACTAGACTTTTTGAGTTGTTGACTTTTAGCAAGGAATTTTACAATAAAGTTGAAATCCTATATTTGCTTTTATTTAAATGTGAGAGCACGTATGTGTAATGTTACTATGCCCTACTCTTTTGTTTAACTAAATTTGTGCATTTAAACTTCATACAAAAGTATAAATATTTCCCTAGTTCCTAACGCTATTTTAAATATAAACCACAGCTGTGAAATTTTTCATGGATGCAGTTTATTTTCTATTCACACTTTTGAACCCTTTCTTATTGAATGATATTCTGTCCACTTTGAAACTAAAAATTTTTTAAATAAGATGAGCTCAGATGAAATGTTCTTTTCTGGATACTTTATTTTCATAAACTGAAGTTTTACATGTTACTCATTTCCTTATGGGTGCTTCTGCTAAAATTGTTCATTTCAGTGTAAATATTCTAATATTTATCATCTATTTTATGCTTGGTGTTCGATATAAAGGGTTGCACTAACTTTTTTGAAATATTTGCTCTGGGTGTTAATTCTCCTCTTTTAAATTGCAAAATTGTTTTTTTTTTATCTCTCATTTTTATTTTTTTTAATTTGAGCTTTTAAATTGTCATGTCCATAAATACCCACTATGTTACTTCTTACAGTATCCATTAATAGTTGTCTGCAAACACAATTCAGATTATGCTTCATTTTACCATTGCAAGTTGTGATACAATTTTTATTTCACTTCACTTCTCTCAAGGCTTAGGTTATTTCGAAGTGGGTTCTGGGTGATGCAAATTTAAGATTATTTGTTCTTCTTTTTATTTAGGTGATCTACATAAACCTGATCCTGGTATAGTGTATTTTATAGCAGAATCCCTTCTCTGTATAACCCACTGTTCTTTAATAGGTGCATTTGGTTTTGGGGCCATGTAGAATGAACAGTATGTTCAGTGGCACATTGTTTCATTACAATTACTGTACTGTTTTCTATATTTTAAGGTACTTGGATTTTTCAACCCTATTTAGATGGCACTGCACAGATGGATCTTTATATTTGCTTAGCTTTTTGAAAGACAATTTCCACTCAGCTAGGTAGTTTTATTTAATGTGGTGCTTAATGTATATTGTTACAAAACAGTGTAAGAAACTTCTCTGTGTGGAAGATTTTCAGTCCATATATTTCTAGTTAATCTCTGTATATTAATCAGATCAGACAATAGTAGTAACGTAAACTCTTCGTCAAAGTAATAATAGAAAATATATAATTCTACAGCATTGCTAAGTATTCGAAAGTAATCCAAGCAAGCCAGGCAGTCTGTTTCCAGTCGAAAATCCTTTATTAAGTAAACAGACAAGCGATCCAAGTAAAACAAAAATAGAGTAATAATTTCCTCACAAGCTTTCTAAATATATATATACTTTTTATCAGGCATGGGATGGTTTATTGTGCTGTAAAACAAAGTGTTATTGGTACACATGTTAAATTCACATCCCTTCCCCCATCAGTGTATCATTCGAGCTGGTCCTGCCCTACCTAGTAGCTGTCATAATAATATATATCGAAAATGAACTAAGGTTGATATATTTACAGCCATGTAGTATATTGCCTTGTATAAAATTACAGACTTAATAATCTACTTAATAATTTGGTTAAATAAGATGTACCATTAAAGTACATTAGGGCTATATATTATTATGACAGCTACTAGGTAGGGCAGGACCAGCTCGAGTGTCACACTGATGGGGGAAGGGATGTGAATTTAACATGTGTAGCAATAACACTTTGTTGTACAGCACAATAAACCACTCCCATGCCTGATAAAAAGTATATATATATATATATTTAGAAAGCTTGTGAGGAAATTATTACTATATTTTTGTTTTACTTGGATCGCTTGTCTGTGTACTTAATAAAGGATTTTCGACTGGAAACAGACTGCCTGCCTTGCTTGGATTACTTTCGAATACTTAGTAATGCTGTAGAATTATATATTTTCTATTATTACTTTATTACTTTTTGACTTGATGAGTTTACGTTCGCTACTTCTACTACTATTGTCTGATCTGATTAATATACAGTGATTAACTAGAAATATATGGATTGAAAATCTTCTACACAGAGAAGTTTCTTACACTGTTTTGTTTTTAGACCCACTACACTTTAATGGGTTGTTTTGAGACTTCGGGGATACCACGGAGATCACTTGTTTAATGTATATTGTTACTAGCTGTACAGTGTATAGTAATTTGCTAACTTGATTATGATATGCAAGAGACAATTTGCTTGCTTGCTCTCACTTTCATAAATTATAGCAGAAAAAGTTATTTCAGTTTAGACAGCTGTAGGACATGTTAAGCTTTTCAGCTATTTGTTTTGGTACTTTTCCCTTGTTTGTTCTTTACATTTGCAGATCTTTGGATATCAACATCCTATAAAATATTGAAAAATTGTGATCAGATATTTATTTCCTTTCCCTCCTTTGGGTGTTTTGGGTGTGTCTGTTTTTTTACTACATCCTGTCTTTTGCAAGAGAATTTATATAGGTGTGTTAGCACTTAATTGTTTTAATCTAATGAAGGCAATGACTACAGTGCTAAATATGTTTTCAGTTTTTGGAATAAAAGTTATATATTAACTCCCAAAGAATAAGATATTATTTTATGTGATTTTATAGCCTAAGAAATTATTATGCACATCATGTTTGCCCTAACATATGTTCATATTTGTTCACCTTAACATGCACTGTGGTGGCAGCTCTACATCCTTACTCATTAGAAAATCTAACTGGTTCATATCACATTTTTATGTCTTTTGTTCCAACCTGCTGGCCTTCATGCCTCCTGAATCTGGCATTAGCTCATTTTAAGAGACATCTGAGGGGGCATCATCTATTCAGCAATGGAGGCTGTTTGTGTCCTCACTGGCATTTCAGCAATAAGGACTTTATTATTTTGATTTCAACTCTCCCTTGGGTGGGTGGGTGAATGGAGCATGTACTCACACTGCAGCAGGGACCATAATGCCTTTCTCTATGCAAGTGCATTTGCTCAGTGAAGGCCACTGTCAATTAGTGGCTTGGTGTTTCACAAGCATACTCCAGATTGTAGAACCATCTCCTTCCTCATAGGAATTGCTACAACCCATGACCAGCTCCAGTCCCTGCCCCTGTGATGGTCATGCCCATGTTCCCTGTCAGGTCCATCAGGCACTTGAACCATTAATCAAACTTGGGTCCCTTGTATCACAGTTGGGGCTTTATTCTCTACTTCACCACAGCAGAAATAACACTTTTAAGATGCAATATAAATTATTTCCTTTAAGTTGTAATCACAACAATGAAGTTGTACAGTACTTTAAAATTTTGTTAGCAGCAATAAAAGTTGTGTTTGACAAGTTTCATGTATCTTTTTTTGCCTTTCCTGTGATCTTGTCCAATGGCATCCTCTATCTGTGATCTCTGAACTGGGCAAAAGACCTCTAGCTCATTTATTCCCATTTTTGGGCCTGATTAGCCTACATTATCCAATGGAGGCAAGTGTCAGGTATTATAGCGCAAGCTAGTATGCCTGTCTCATAGAATCCTCACCCAGTCTCTGCTAATCTCTTTCCATTGGCAGGCCACGGATTTAAAATGATTGTGTGGGTGGGAAATGATGTGCTTGTTCTCACCCACATCATCACCAGCTCAACAGTTTGCTTTTCTCTGACCTATTCCATGCTTAATTGCCTACTGTTTAGTAGGGGTTGCCAATATAGCACATCAGTCCTACACATTCTCTCCAGGTTGGACAAGTTATGGCCACTCATGCTCACCGTCCCTGCCTGGCACCTCCAACCCCATACTGCTAATTAAAAGTTAGGCTTTTATCCCCTCTATGCTTTGGTTGTGGGTCACAAATTTCATAAATCAAGATATTTTCAAGAAAATTGGTGGTTTAATCAGTTTGAAATATATAAACCACCATGAGGTATTAGTCAGCAACTATAAAACGTAGTCATTATGCATTATAGGTGGGATTTTCTATATTCACTCAGGTTTTATAGTGTAATCACTGGCTCGTCAGCTTACTGTGTACTTAGCAGAGTTGACTTACTTTTTATACTTACTACATTAGATAGTTTGTGGTTTATATATTTGGTATATATTACAATTTTGAATTTACTTTTATAATCATCTAAGTGCATGGAATGGGTTGTGGCTGTTTCTCTTAGAATGGTCTTGAGGAAGACAGTCTTCAGTTTATGTTAGATTTTATTCAGTCAAATTTTAAAACATTAAATAGAAGGTTTTCAAGAATACATTGAGAAGAGTCCAGAAAAATGTTCTATTAAGTTAGAATTAGGCATTTCCATCACTAAGAAAGTGAGTTACCTAGTTATTGGCAATATATTCTATACAGTTTTATCTTGAAGCATTAAAGATATTTAGCTTTTGGATAATCATAGTTGTTTTTTCATTTTCTGTACATCTGTAAAGCCCACAAAGTGCATGTCCAGGAAAAATATGCACTGGGATTCACAAGGGAGCAGGGATAAACATGTATTGGACAAGAACTGTTATAACATGTAATTCCAAAACAGTTCATGAGCACAATAATTGAAAAAATTTGTAATCTGACAGCTGAAAGGTGGGTACAGATACAAAGGTAGATTTTGTTTACATTTTTTAGAGCCACACATGAAAAAATAAAGCATTTAATATATATATATATATATATATATATATATATATATATATATATATATATATATATATATATCCAGGTAACTGACATTTTAACAATAGAGATTGCTTAGCTACAGTAATTCAGATATGTCAGACTTGTGAACTTTATTTTTTTCTGGGGCTAGACTTTTGTTTCTAATGTGACTATGGACAGAAAACAGCACAACACTGCAGTGTATATGTTCTTCATTAACATTATAACAACTCTAATTAATATTTTGATTTGGTTAATCCATTTCATTCCCTTTTATCCAGACTGCAACAAGGCTAGCTCATGATTTCTCTATTGCTGAAATTTATGAAACTGAAGGCAAAATAATATTAAAGCCCCAGATCCTGAGAGGTATCCTGCTATTTTTAATAAAGCTTTGATTGACTCAGTATTCTCAATACTGATCAAAGTTTAGAGCATCTTAAATTTTGGGTTAAAGGATAATTTCTTATATCTGTCCTGCACAATATCAACCACTAATCCTAAACTCTATCGTAATGACTCCAGCAACTGTCCTTCCAGTACAGTGTAATAGAGTTAACTATTAACCGCTTGAGCTGTAGCAATAAAAAAGTATAATATTTAAAATGAAAATAAAGCTTTGGGGAATAAAGTTTGATCATAATGTTGACAAGAAGATGAAGTAATTTTGTATCCTACAATCAAATATATTTTGGAAGGATTAGGGTGAATATTTTGAAATATCTGTGTACTTCAAAGATTTAAATTTTCCTTTACTACTTATGATAGCTATTAGTTCATTGCTCTTATACATAAACATTTTTATCTACAACTGGCATAAATTCTCTATAAATTAAAGCAAGAACTAGGCAAGGATGACTTATCTCCTTTTTTAAAATTTCTATCCAGAACTATTTGTTTTTTCATTACACAAAGCTCATATTTAAGGTCTCTGAGTTTTGTTAATTTAACTGTGAACATTACTGCTTTTGCAGACACAGCCATTATTTATATCCTGTTTTCAAACTTGTGCACTTTATTTATTTTAACTGCAATAAATACATTTGCTGACATTTCAAATTATAAACTTCATATTAGCAAATCTGTTACTTTTCTATTAGCTAATATTTATTCTTTTCTCAACTTGGTACTCTTCATTTACATTCATTTAACATAACTTTTATTTTAAATATTTCATTCAGACATTTACAACAAATGATAGTGTACTTAAAGATATGATTTCAAAGCCTTACTTCATGGTAGAGTTCAACATGTCTAGATGACTGAAACAAAATGTATCACATTTTTAAAGCAGCTACTGTAAAACTGATCAGCTTCCTTTTTTATTTATAATCTGAATTTATATGATTTAATTGTTTAAATTGTTAATTTCATCATTTTTAAACTGTGGACTCCCCTTCTGATAATTATATAAACTAACTTAGAATTTGCCTTTCCCCCACTGCTGCGCATTCTAAGAGTCCCCACTGTACTGAGATCTCAAAAAACAGAAGCCTGCATTAAGAAAATTCACCCTCTTAAGCCATAAAAACGTTCAATATTTTGAATATTTAACCAAATTAGATGCAACCATATACATATATATGTTATGAAATGTCTAAAACTCAGAACATTGAACCTCAAGATATCCTAAGAAAAAATCATCAGAACTCATATCAAACAATTCTATTCAAATAAAATACATTGTATCATACACCCCGATTACAAAACCAACATAAAATGTTATCTTGATTCATGGGGGATCCAGTGTCTGTCCGCCTGGGATGACATGCTCAACAAGCCATGCTGCTTCACTAGAGACGGCTTGCACCTGTCACCCTTAGGCTTTCGAATACTGGCCAAGGCTCTTGCCAACCACATAGTGCCTTTTTAGGCAAGGCTCAAAAGACAAACCTACCACCGTAAATAGCACAAGTAACAAAAAACTGAGGGTAATGCCACTCAATGCCAGAAGTCTAAACCTCAAAATGCACACACTTGAGGCACTCCTCAATATGTAGAAAATCGATATATGTACAGTAACAGAAACCTGGTTTAAGGCTCCAGACATCACCCCAGCACTACCAGGCTACAACTCGTACCATACATTTTGGCCACAGAACCTGGATCAAAATACAAAATGCGGGGGCGTATCCATATTCATCAAGGATACCTACATCTCCAGGTTAGTGGCACAGCACGATGCTTCAGAGATCATCCACGTGCAACCAACAATGGCAAAACTGCAATTCAAATTGTAGCTTGCTACAGATCACCCACCATGTCCCAGGACCCCCATTCCATATTTCTGGAAACACTGGGAAACATAAAGGTCCTTTCAAACACCCTAATATTGGGTGATTTCAATTACCCAAACATTAACTTGGAGAACTACTCAAGTACTAACTCCCTTGCCCAACATTTCCTAGAATTTATAAACTCAAACACCCTGGATCAACTGGTCAACACTCCCACCAGAGGTGATAACATACTGGACCTGGTCATCACCAACATGGATGACCGGTGTTCCACACCAGAGGCCAACCCCATGCTGGTTAGATCTGACCATAAACAAATCACTTTGGATATCCACATTTCACCCCCCACCCCCGGACAAGGAAACTACAGTGAAAAACTTTTCAAAAGCAAACTTCACTTTACTTAAGACTGAAGTGTAAAGTTTCAAACCCCCCATGCTAAAGGATAATGCTGTCAAAGCTGCAAATTCCTTTACTAATGCTTTCTATGGGCACCTACAAGAATGTATGGATTGTGCTGTCCCAAGCAAAACCAAGACTCACTCCTCCAAGAAAAGGAAACCAGTCTGGTAGACCCCTGCCATAAACAAGCTATACAACAGAAGGAGAAAGCTAGTACAGAAAAAGAGTAACATCCCAAGAAGGGAAGACATCCCTGATCAGTATCAGCAAGAAACTACAATCCCTCATAAAATCATCCAAGGCAAGCTTCGAAAGAAAAATCGCCAAGGACTCCAAAGATAACCACAAGGCATTCTTTAGCCATGTCAAGAATCTAAGTGGCAATGCTCAGATCTGCTCAGAGTTAGGGCAGAATGACACAAAATACAATGAACCAACCGATATCGCCAACATCTTGGCAAACAGGTTCAGTGCAAACTTCACCCCCCCTCTCACCCCAAAAGGGCTCATAACCATACCAGAAGAATGTAGAGCCCCTGAAATCACAGACACACAGGTTAAAACAGCCCTCTCCAAAGCCAAAAACACAGCATTGATGGGACCGGACGGTGTCCCAGGCTGCATCCTACATGAGCACAAAGATGAACTAACCCCTCACCTAAACACAGTGTTCAAACTCAGCCTCTCCACAGGCTACGTACCCATAGAGTGGCGCACAGCAACAGTTATTCCACTCCACAAAGGTGGAGCCACAACAGACCCCGGGAACTATCGCCCTATAAGCCTGACTAGCTTGGTCTGCAAGGCTATGGAGTGCATCATCATGGAACTCATTAACAGAGACATTAGAAACCTCCAAACACTGGACCCTACCCAGTTCAGCTTTGTTAAGGGCAGATCATGCCTCCTAAACCTGGTGAACTTCTTTGAGACAGTTACCATGGCTGTATCTGAGGTAAAGGTGGTACACACAGCCTACCTAGAACTCACAAAGGCCTTTGACACCATTCCCCATTCTGGTATTATAGACAAGCTCACCAACCTGAACATAAATCCCTATATCACAAGATGGGTTGCCAACTGGCTCACAGACAGAACCCACATGGTGAGAGTTGCAGGAGCTAGGTCTGACTCTAAACCGGTTACAAGTGGCGTTCCTCGGGGTTCAGTCCTAGGACCCCTCCTGTTCGGCATATACTTCTCAGAGGTACAGGCAAGCACAAGAGGACTATGGCTGACCAAGTTCGCAGACGACTGCAAACTAGGGGCTATAACTGACTCTCCGGCTGACACAGACATCCTCCAAAAGGGTCCCACTGAGACGGATACCTGGTATCAAAATCATGGCCTCAAGCTAAATGCCAAAAAGTGCATAGTCATCCCCTTTGGAAAAAACAAAGTACCCACAAACTACCACGTAGTTGGCAGTCCCATAAATACGGAAAATATAATGAGGAATCTATGGACCCAAGCAGATAGTAATCTCTCCTTTGATAATCACATTGTCAAAGTGGTTAGAAAATCTTTCTATGTGGCCCAGCTAATCACAAAAGGGTTCACATCCAGATCAAAAGAGGTCATTGTGCCCCTCTACTCATCACTCATCAGACCCATCATAGAGTACAATGCCCCATTTGGGATGTACCTTACAAGACACCTGCAACAGCTGGAAAGACCGCAGAAGTACCTCACCAAGAGGATCACTGGCCTCAAACAGATGCCCTATGCAGCTCGACAGAAGAAACTCCAGCTGTACTCAGCTGCATATCGTCTACTCAGAGGTGATCTCTGCCTGACATACAAGGCCACGTCCAACCCCGAATTTATGGACGTGCTCCACCTAAAGAAAACCTTATCCCCTCGAGCCACATGCTCTAGGGATCTAAACCTCACCACAACAATAAATACGACATGCTGGAGGGATAGATTGCTATCCCAGAGACTTCCAGATTCCAATCTACATTAGGCAGAGCTCCTCACTAACACTCTTCAAGAGAAACCTTGACGAGTGGATGGGAAACAGAAAGTTTACCCCGGGGATTACTTCAGTGGCCCTGCTGGACAGAGGCACAAGGAACTAATCTAAGGGGGCAGCTAAAGCCAACACATTCTGGCTAGGCTTATAAATGCCTTTGAGTAGAAAGCCTAGTACCTACCTATGAACCTATGGTAGTGGTACTTTTAGGTAAAAGGTTTTTACCAATGTCCATAAGTCAAAATCCACTCGGGCAACCCACACACAAGGCCTAAACCTGGTCTGTGACATTAAAAGAACTTGTTGGTGGGATAGAGTTGTGTCCCAGTGACTCCCCCATCTGTGGAATAGACTACCTCTCCATGTTAAGCACAGTACCTCTCTAGCCCTCTTTAAGAGGAACCTGGACAACTGGATGGGAAACATAAAATACACCCTTGGGATCCCACCTGTGTCCCTGCTGGACAGGGGAAACAGGTGCTAACGTTGTGGGAACATGGGCAAAATTTTTGGCTAGGCTTGTAAGAGTCTCTGGGCCAATAGCCTAGTATCATCCTATGAATCTATGATGTGAAGGATTAGGGGCAAGTATAGGCGTAGCACACATGCAAGGCAGGAACACCCAACATTCTACCTTACTTAAAACCTTTCCCCAACAGTACTACTATGCATGACAAAAAGAACACGGAGCCCACAACACCAACCCTACAAAACAGTAAATCTATCCCCTTACTTAACCCATAAATATTTGCATACAGACACCAACCACTTTAACCTTTTCAGTTAAATATTAATTTTTCTACACAATCCTACTTACAAACACATACATATTTATGTATTTATGACACAATTAATCTTGGAGGAAACATACAGTTTATCTTGAAGATATTCCTGCTCTTGTGAGAATATGAAGATCAGATGAGAGAGATAGATGTCCAAATAAGCATTCAAGTCTCTTATGACTATCTGTCTGAAGAGGGGTTTGATGTATAACATATGAGATGGAAGCAGATTTTTTCTGAATACCACTGTGCTGCACTTTTTTGCATTTAGCCAGAGAATTATTTTGGCAGACCTGATATGTGCATATTCCAGCCTTTGCTGGAGCTGTTTAGTATCAGTGGACGACAGTGTCCAGCTTGCAGTCATTGGCAAACGTGGTCAAGCACAATTCTGGGATCCTAGTTTGGATGTCTGCATAATAAATGCCAAACAGGAAAGGGGCCTGTACTGATCCCCACTGTTGAACTAGTTGAAATGCATTCAGATGTTTTAGTTTTGTCACTGTGACAACCATTTGTACTGGACACCTACTGAAATGTCTGGACTCACAATGACAAGTCCCAAAATGCAGAAAACAAAGACATGCAGTACAGCAGAAGAGAAAATATTGAGAAGTAACACTTCTTTTATTATGAAATGCTCAACAGTGATTCTGACTTTGAACAGTAGGATTTATTTTCCACAAGACTGGGCAGTCTGATTTCAAGGCAGAACTGGCATTCAAGTCAGACTAGAAATGTCTGTGCCCCTCTCAAAACTGATAAAGCTATTCTAAGAACATTCTTAAAAAGAAACAGAAATATATACAATTGAAAGAGCATTTGGTTCCGTACTACCTGGTTAGGCTCATTTAATCTTCTGCGGGTTTGCTGGAGGTTCATAGAGTACACTTATAAACATCTCGGCCTTGCTCTTTTTCCATCAAGCTCTATTCCTGTGGAACACTTTTTACCAAAGCCTACCTCTTAACTTCTCAGCATTTCGCAGAATGTATAGATTTTTGGTCTATTTGTCATAAAATGTATGGTTTTGTGCAAATTGTTGAGGACTAAAGTCACTAAATAATGAAAAATATTTGCATTTCAGACTTCATATCATTCAGAAAATGCATACTAATGAAAACTTTTTAGTCTATCAACTTTCTATGTTTAAAAGAGCAATAATTAAAATCTGTCCTTGGTTTTGCCCCCCCCCCCCATTATTTTTGGCTTTATCCTGAATTCTCATGGTACAAGACTGAGGTATGGCCCAAAGGATTAAGAAGTGTCCCTTTCTGATAGGTTTGAAAAGGTGTCACAAGACTCATTTAGTCTGTTACATACATGTTGATACAATATTAATCCATCAGTATGATACATTTTAATTAAATTTTATTTCCAGTGTATTTATTGTTTTGCTACCTAGTTTTATACTCCATTTTATCTGTATTAACATATTCATGTCAGAAGATTAAGACTCTTAGCTCTAACCTGCTGTTTGTTGTTGTTCAGAGTATATAGTTTGATTCCTTCATGTCTATTTGCCTGCTGTGCAACACTGATCACATTACTTAAACAGGCAGTGAGCCTGGATTGTTCCTGAAAAAGGACTTTTGTGTCCAGTGGACTTAGACGAGGAAAAATGAATAAATACAAAAATGAATAATGCTTTAATTTTTTATTTGTAAGGTGCTTGTCCAAGCTCCTTAATAAACTTGAACGTAAATGGGATGCTGGCAAAGTAAAATAACACTGCCATGATTTGTAGACATGCAGTGGACTGCCAAGACAGTATACAGATAGCACAGAAGGACATAAGAAAAGAAAGAAACACTAGAACAGGTGCCCTTATAGAAGACTGGAAACAAGGAGCACCATAACTGAAATACAGGGGACAGTAATAGAAAAAATGCAGAGCAACAATAACAAACAGTACAAGTGCAAACCAGTACAAAGGTATTTTACGATGAGGACAGTAGAAAGCATTTGCTACAGAAAACACAGTTAAAAGATAAAAAGATACAAAGACAGAAGTACACATGTATTATAGAATATTAAAAAAATACCAAGACTGGCTAACCCTTCCATATACATTTCAATTAACTATTAACAAAAATGTGAATTATTATTTTGGTTTCAAAGTATAATATTATTTAAATCAATGAATGATACTTAAATGTCAAAACTGCTATGTGCTTGATTGTAAATTGTTCTACAGCGTACACATATTAATTAGCATCAGTGGATCCCTGCATCTGACTTTTCAATTAGGGTGCTTTTAATAATTAGACATAGGGATGTTCTATTTATAGAACACATGCATTTATTATTCTGCCTTCCTCTGAGCAAGGATCAGTACATCCAAAACATCCATAATACAAGACAGTGTTTTAATAAACCTGCTTAAATGAAAATTGCCTCAAGTCCTAATACAGTTTAATAATACATTTTTTTTATGTGCATGGAACAAGCTATAGCCATAACTAGCTAGGCCCTGCAGTCTTCTTCTGTTGGAAAAAATGGGTGTTTATTCGTATTTGTAAATTAATCCTTTGCTATGTAGATTAATAATTCTGACAGTTAATGCTTGTCAGATGTGTTCAACTTTTCACTGGCCAGCTGAGTGTCTGAGGCAGTTCCTAGATGGACTGACAAAAAGTAGCAGGAAAAAAGAAAAAGCTAATGTTTTAAATTAGAAAAAAAAATGAGACTATATTACACTTCAGGCAAGGAAATAATGGAGACAAATATACATATTTCCTTGCTGATAGTCAAATTTGCTACTTCATCTTCTATTTTCCCATCTCACAGTATCTGGTACATTTCCAGCACCTCCATATGTTGCCTTGGGTTGTTTTAAGTTGACTCTCTCAGCATACTGGCACCATGATTTGAACAACAACAGCTGTTTACAGGGTTGCTAGGAATTTTTGTAGTGAGTGAGCTGCTATGTTGCCACTTAGCCCCATTGTGACCTTAAGGTGTGTGCAGTTATACACTGCTTGCAAAGTTTGCCCGGTCATGTTAAACCTCAGCTTATTAACTCTTGCATTCACGGAGTTTACGTCTAATTTTGAGATGGAAGTGTGGCATCAGGCAGACGACAGGAGTAAATGTAGCATAATAATTTGTTGTTGTTAGGTGCAACCAACTCTAAAACCAATTACTGGCAGAAAACTGCATGATTAGTCAGATTTTGCTCTAGCCTATTATTTTACTTTGTGTAAATTGGTAAAAAATATAACAGCAATAAACAAATGCACAAATGTGATGACTGCCTACCCTCTTCAGTCAGTCCTGTAATGAAATATTCATGATTTGCTCCAACACAAATAAAGTAAGTTGTGAATATAAGCAACAGCACTGCAATTCTAAAATGTGAATTTAGCAAAAAGGTAATACCATGGCCATTACATATACAAACCATTACTGGGAAATTCATTTTCTTATTCTTTCTTCGGTTACCTTCCTAATCCATTTCAAGGTCAGTGGGAACTGTTGCCTATCAGAGCATTCAGTGGGTACAAGGCAGAGAAACTACACTACAGTGTCAAAACTGTCAATGTGTAACCTCTATGGTGATAATTTCTTTACAAATCTGTTCATTATTTTATTGGAGAGTAAACTATTATCAGAAATAATGAATCATTTCACCCAGAATAAATAATACGCAGTAAAGGGTTGTCTTATTTAATTATAATACACTAAATATGTTTTGTTACTGGAGGTTTCCTACTAAGCAAGTTTATAACTTGCTTATTGGCTCTGCCACATGACAAAAAAAAAAATCACAGATATAGCTCATAATTGCAATGGGCAGACAGATGACTTAGCAGCAGCACTAAACTTTGATTGCACAAATCTAATACATGGTCCTTTTGTATCATAGCTTATAAGCATAATTCACCAGAAATACCTCCATTTTTGTTTCAGAAGAAAGCTCTTTTTCTCTCTCTATGATATCAGTATAAGGTTACATCTTCAGTGTCATTTGACTTTTTTATACACTTTAAAAGCTGTACTTTACTTAATTCTTAAATGTCTAAAAGACATTCAAGTGAAAACAAACTGTTGTCCACCGTTTGAAAAAAAATATTTTACAGAGAAATGATTTGCAGTGAAATCCATTTCTTTCTCTGATAAAAGGACAAAAAAAAAAAAAAAAACAAGGCAACAATCCATGGCTTAAGATTTGGACGGTGAAGGCCTGACCCCCGCCCCCACCAGCACAGACAGGCAGACAAATGCACAATAAAGAAGTTATTCCTTGTAGGAATCTGTAAGCTCCCCTTAGGTCTTCAGTACTTATCTTACACAAAATATACATTGGCAGATTGAAGGACATTTGAACAGGTAATATTTCTGTCCAGATTCACTGCTTTGTGAAGTACCTCCAACCAGGAGAACATATCTTTCTTCACATTACAGATAACAGAGGAAGCATGTCCTACAGATAACAGAGGAATCATGTCCTACAGATAAGGGAGGAAGCTATGTCCAGACAGAAAGAATATGGTTGATTCTGGAACACTCGATGGACTGTAGTCATGGCTAAAGGTTTTATTACACACTGGCGTAAGATCAACATTACTTGATACACAATGCTTAAACATAGCTTTTGTTCAGGATTCAGACCTGCTGCAGACAACTTACCCTTAAGAACACCATCTAATACTTCCAAGCCATTGCTGAAAACATACATTTGAAGCTCCAGACTTTGTAAGTAAAGGAAAAGTCATGGCTTTCAGCATTCTAGAGACAGCAGACAGCACTTGCTGGAGTAGTCATTCATTCATCACACCAGAACGTGAAGCAGTCACTTCTTTACACCTAGTCACAGTGCTGACAGAATGAAATACTTTTAACTGGCAATTGATGGCCACTGTGTTCCTTATTTGATCGTGATTAACATTTTCACTGAGTTACAGCTACATCTCTGGAATGTCAACAGCTAACTCTTCTCTAATTTATATCTTTTACTATGACCTGTGATTCCACTCAAAGTGCTTGCAGTTGCTTTACCCCTTGCTTAACAAAAACATTGCAAATTCCCAGTAAGTGCATTACATATCTTTTATGTGCATACCAGATCAACTTAGAAATACTTATGCATGCCAGGGAAATATCGCTTCAGCTATAACCCTTATGTGCCAGCCATGCAATTCACCCAGATTTCTCTTCCTTTAGTTTGCTGATGAGCCAGTGAACAGTCAAATCCTACTTACAGCTTGCTGTTGGTCTTTGTTTTATTTTATTACTGATTATCATGCTGCCAGGATCATGCCAAGAAAGGTATATAAAAGCTTAATATGACAGAATGACTGTTATTCCATTCACAGTGTCAAAACTAGGGCTTTTGCTTGAATGTACGAACATTAGAGCAAACCTCTGAGGCTTGGCAAATCAGTCAGCTGATACTCCACATCTTATATTCCTCTGTTTGGCCAAATGAAGAATTTAGTCCTTGGGAGAGTGGAGGATTAAAAAGTGGAAGAAGGGCTGCACATTTCCTCATTTCCACTTGATCAATGAAACATAAACCTGCTCAGATCAGTGTAATACCATTATCCACTAATGAAAAATTGTTCTTTTTTCTGAGAATTAAATTTGGTGTATGTGTGTATATGTATATGTGTGTGTGTGTATATATATAGATGTAATACACGTATATTTATATAAATGTGAGCATACAAGTATAAATGTGCATATTTAATATATATATATTCATATATGGTTGTAACTCAAAGGGTTGGGTACTCATTTGGTTGAAAAGTTTTTGTCAGTGCAAAGAGAATGCACAAATGAGTGAATGCTCATTTGTTTGAATCACGTACAGTTATATGACTCTAACCAATGCACTTAGCCAATGATCCTATGCTACCCCTAAAATATGTGTTCCCCCCACTTCAGACACAAGATTGGATTAAAGAAGTTTAATAGTGACCACCAAGTGGACACTGAATGTTGCAAGAGACAGTGGCATTAGAAGCAAATGAAATGCTGGTGAAATTCTTTTTAACTAAAGAACAACAGGGAGGGCATTTCAGGGAATGTGCTGGCCAAGGGCAGCATTATAAACTGCATACAAATTTGACATTCTCTATATAGTACTTTGAGTATAGGCACATCAGGGAGCTGCACATCTGAGTATAGGTGCATCACGGAGCTGAACCTGCAATTTTGATTTACTGAACCTCGGAGATTTGCTCGTTAACACAAAAGCATCAGCCCCATTAGATATTTTTAATGCAGTGCTACGTTTTCCTGCTCCCATGCTCTGCCTTTGGACTTCAGGGAGTTAATAAATTCAGGTTCACGGGTTAAGAGAAGTAATGGCTGCAGTTACTCCCACAGTAGCAGAATCTTTTCAAAAGACAGGAAACACCCTTGTTTTTGATGCAAGTAGTCAGAATAATTAAATACATATGTGCAGACTTTTAACAATACAAATATAATAATACTAATTATCTCTGGCACAGTTCCTTTGAGCATGTTCAACTTGGTTTAATAAATTGACCATGATTATTGTGTGTGTGTGTGTGTGTGTATTACTAAAACACCCATTTTAAAAGAAAAAAAATATTCAGGCTTTATAGCTGGGAGATGTGAAACTTGTTAAAATGTGTGCATATTTTGTTTTTGGGAAGGGCTGCACATCTTTAAACTAGAGGTCACTACTATGAACAGCTAACAAGACAATATCTCTTGTATCAAACTGCTATAACCTGGAAGCACTTTTAGCAGTATACAAACAACATTTTACTTCACTTAAAAATATATCCAAGCCTTTCATATCGTTCTTTCCAGTGGCTACCCTAGCTGCTGCAGCCACAAAAATAATATATTTATTCTCTAGGTTTCTAGAATTTGTAGGGTGTCTTGGGGACATCTCAGTACAGCCTCAAGCAACCATACCAAAAAAAAAAAAAGAAAGAAAAACAGCAACTCTGTGTTCCTAAGGGCATAAAAATGACACCTACTATATAATGCATCCTATAAACAGATCCAAAAAATCATGAAATTACAATGGCACTCAACTGTTTAAAAAATTATTCACAATTAAGGTCATGAGTAAACAAAAAGAAGCCTGATACAATTGTTCTCTGTGCAACACATTCACGATAATATGATTACCTCACAAAGAGAGCACTGTGCTTAGACATGGACCTCCTGTGGGCACTGAAACCAAAAATATGCATTTTGTAAACAAACTTTGATTTTCCAGAGTACATATTTTGTAAACGGTCTACTTTGCAGGGTTGACAACATATATTTAGCAGCTTATCAAAAAAAACACTCCAAGGAGCTTATCTCACAGTGCATTTCTCTCACCCTGCCACACCCCATGATGACAACTTGTGATGACACAAAAAACATAGCCAGGTGGGCATGTATTTTCCATCAGACTAGGACAGCTAAATGTGGAATAAGTGTGTATGCATTAGAGTATCACAGTTTTTATTTCTAGGGTGTGTGACCCACAATGACAAAGATCAAGTGGCTTATGGACACAGCAAGTGAAAGGGAAGTGAGTGCAAATAAATACTTGCAGCACTAACATATTTTCCTTTTCCTATTATACAAGTTATTTTGAGAAACGGATATATTGGGAAGTCTTAGAAAATGACTTGTATGACTTGACGTGATGAATATGCTTATACAATTGTAGTTTATAATCTCCTGATTTAAGCTTAGCCCAGTAATTAAAAATAAAATACTCTGCCCAAACTGGAAATAACAGAAGCAATAATCAGATACCCTGCATTATACTTCAGATGTGATCCTTAAAATCATAGCCACTGACAAGCAACTATGATCTCAGGAAGTGAGACAGTTCTAACACATGCCTAATGTGA
Source organism: Protopterus annectens (assembly GCF_019279795.1). Taxonomy (NCBI): domain Eukaryota; kingdom Metazoa; phylum Chordata; order Ceratodontiformes; family Protopteridae; genus Protopterus; species Protopterus annectens. The sequence goes on along the minus strand of NC_056739.1, from coordinate 324,879,675 downwards.
CTTAATTCCATTGTAAAATGAATCCAGTTACATTGCTTTATGACACTCTGAGGAATAAAGCTAACTTTCACCTAGCTTCAGACATTTTTATGTTCATTTTACAAGCAATTATCTTTGCAGTTACCAGCCCTTTAAACTGTTATATAGTGTTGATGTTGGCTTTTGGATTACCCTTATCCTACCTTTTCACAAGCAACAGCTGTGATTTTTGATATTTGCTGTAGCCCTAACTACAAACCCCATCATTAACTGCATTACTGTAATTCAGGTAACCATATCTAAAAAAATAAAATCACAACTACATTTGGATTGTGTTACTCTACACTTCCCCCAGACTTAAATTCACAAATTCTTAACAATGTATTAGGTTCTGCTGTTGGCAAAAACTATACTGATGGGCTCAGCATTTTTATGCCACATTTGGCGCCTATTACCATGAAGAATTTAATTATAGTGTTATAGCAGCAGACAGCGTTGTGTTTTCAAGGTTCTGTATGAATATTGCAAGAGCAGAATTCATACTGTGGATAACAATGACTTACAGTTCTAACGACTATGCCTTGGTTTACAGGCTTTGCAACCAATATACATGTGCTTGGGGGTTACTAGATTGTTTCTAGAAACCAAACATTCTAATAAACCATACTTTGCAAAAAGGTTTAAAGAAAGATGCTCTTTATCCAAAAATGATTTGTTATTTCTATATACTGTGATACTCATACCAGTGACATTATTTACCATTATATTATGCCATGACACTCAACACAGTAATTCACCTAGTTACTATATTTAGCTATTATGCAAGTCCCTAAAGTATGAGCTAGAAGGTAGTTGTGCAAAGGATCCAATCACAGTCAGTGAAAATGGCATGTGCTAGGGCAAAGGATCCATTCACAGTCACTGAAAATGGCACGTGCTAGGGTAATACGTTTAATCCCGAACCATACATCACCACTGAGCTGGTGGCTTTTACAAGTTCTGCAGTATCAGACTAGCTTTCTGAATTGTGTTACTTATATTTGTGCTACTGTTGAAAAGCAATTCAAAATAAAATGTTGCACAGAGAAGACCTGTACAACTGAGTCCCTGCACAGTAACATACTAGTGGTACAGAGAACTAACACTGTGATCAAGTGATTGTGCATGCGCGTGCATACGTGCACACACACACACAAAGCAAAGTGCAGTACAGATACTCTGCAAAGGGAAGTCAACATTTAATCAGGTTTAACTTGCATCAAACAACCTCATTTGTTTACTATGGCTTCAGGCACCACCTGTGTGCATCAGTAGTGAGTGACTTAATATTCATCTCTGGACATGCAGTGCATGGTAACAGTTTCTTATACCTTTACTACCATCTCCAAATCAGGGTGAGTGGTCACCAGCTACTAAACCAACATTTTCAGTGGTGACAATTCCTGCAGTACTTGAATTTTACAGAACTGTACCAGAAAGGCACACAAAAAATTGCTAACCTATGGACTAGGAAAAACACATATGGTTCAGAGCTCACCACCGACATGCTTCTAGCCAGGTAACAGCTGCCTCCACATATTGTCAGAATATAACCTTCTACATAATCACTGATGATTTTCACACAAGTTTAAATAAAATGGGGTGTTGGGCAGCTTTCCCACTAAACCCAGTGACAATGCTTTAAGTAAATTAACATTCTGTATATCAAAACTTTCTTCTGAAATCACCTCGTCTCTTGGGAGTGGCAAATTCTACCTCCCATACAATCACTCAGTATTTATGCCATCAGAACAAAAATACTGGGTACTATGAAATTATTGGGGGGGTGAGGGATTCATTCTGTCACCATCTTCCTGTAACAGTAATAACTAAGACAAATGTTACCATATCCTCTTTCTGTATATGATCAAGGTTTTATGATGTTACCATATTTTTCATTATTAAGTATCCCTTCAGCTTCTTTCATCATGCAGGTTGCTTTATGTGCCCTTGCCCAGTCCAGCAACTATGCCGGTAAAAACATCTCCCTCTACAATGTAGCCATAGTTGGCGTAATCAACACTGTTACTTCTAAAAAGCTTACACCACAGTGGGATTATCTAGAAACACAGAGCTAATAGAGTCTGTGTCCGACTTTTTAGATACAGACTTGCCCTTTTGCTCATCCTGAGAACTGGGTTTTAGTTTCCCATTTTGGTCTTTTCCGGTTACTGATGATGTTTCAATGAATGCCACATGTCTGTTTACACTGCCTTTCCCTGTAGGCAGTTCATGGCTTGGTGTTGCACTAAGCATTGAGGAGTGTATACTGTCATCATGTTGGCTTTTTTGTCTTGCTTTACAGCAGCAGCGGCATGGGGTCAAATAAAGGTAAATGAGAACTAGAATGACACTAGCAACACACCCCACCAGTGTAGTGTATGCAGTGTTCAAAGTTTCATGTGGCCCGTGTTTTGTGAAGTTATACACTTTGACATTCACATAAAGAGTTTCATTGAATGAACTACTGATTGCTAAGCATTTATAGCTCCCAGAATCCCCTGTAGCGACATTGCGGATTTGGAGGCTGCCATTTTTGAGAACTACCGTGCTTTGATTGGTTTCCTCTGATGAAATTAATTCATCTTGTGGTGATAGCCAGGCTTTGACAGTGTCTCTCTGCCTGGTATCACAGTTAATAGTCAGTGTCTCCCCTAAGTAGGTCTCCAAGTCTGATTCTTTAACAGAGCTGCAGTTCATTAATGACTCACCTATGCTAAGGATACCAACAATTATTCTGTTGTGTGAAACAAGAGAACACTTTAGCTCATCTTTAAATTCTACAACAGAATCAAATTCCCGGACAAACCAGTGGACAAATAAATCATACAGGGCACAATCACAAGTGAACGGGTTATTGTGAAGATATATGTTGTTCTTAATCCATGAAGGCAAAAGGCTGACTTCATTTAAAGGCAAAACCTTTAACTTGTTGGAAGACATGTCCAACAACCTTAGTTCAGGAAGTCCTGACTTTTCTTTCAGCAGTTCCATAGGAAATCGGCTGATTTGATTTTGGCTTAGGTACAGCTTTTGTAGCTTTAAAAGGCCCCCAAACGCCTCTTTCTCAATCTGAGAGATATGATTGTTGTAGAGAAGGAGGACTTCAAGCTTCTTCAGTTCGCTGAACAAACCCTCTTCTAGATTTTTAAGCTTGTTGGAGGACAGGTCAAGGTGCTGGAGGTTGGGCACTTGGGAAAAAGCTTCAGCAGAAACAAAGATGATTCCGTTATGACTAAGCAGTAAGGTAAGCAGTTTGTTTAACCGAACTTGTGTCCAGTCAGCCCGCAGACGACTCAAGTTATTATGGCTAAGATCCAGTAAGACTGTGTAATGGGGCAGTCCTGTGGGGACAGTGATGAGTGCCTTCTTGGAACAGCTAATAATATTACTTGCACATATGCAGGTTGAATGGCAATTCAGGACAGACCCATATGAACCAGTTACACAGTACAGCATCAGCAGTAGGGTAATGAAAACACTTCCAGGGAATGACCTGACAGCAGGACCAGTCCCTGGCACACATTTAAACAACATTGTAGACATCCAGTGAGGGGAAACTGGAAACATCAGCAGTTCACATCCTAGGATCCAAAGTCAGCAATACCTGACCTACAGTAAAGTGCTTCTAAAGGCACAGGTTAATACAACAGTTTTGTATTACTGCTGTTGTTGTTGGGTGACAGCTGAGAATTGAAGAGTAAGGAAAGGCATGGCTATTTTCCATGCTGCTCAGTGTCAACATATTTTGCACCATATTCACAGGTATAGTAGGGCCTTTTCATTTCAAACGATTCATTGCGTAAATTAGAAAAATCTTAAAATTATTTTTTTGCGCTGGCAAATAATACTTCTGCCCAAGTTGTTCTTTATCCGTCTTCGTTTGCTATGCAGGATAAGTGTTACTTTTTTTTTTCACTGGGTCATCTGTCCAGTTATGAATTTATCACAGTCATATTTCCCCAGAAGAACTCCCAAGAACAAAAACCGAAAAGTCAGACTTGCATTAACACTGCTAATTACGGTTTGGTTCACTCTCCTAAATGAAACATTATTTAAATTCCTCACTCGATCTTAAGGCAAGAACCAGATTAATGCACGTCCCGCTTCTCACTTCTGCTTACTCTCTGTTCCCTCCGAATGCGCACTTGATTTTTTGTCTCTGCTGTAGTGTTGGGTTCGAATCCCAAAATCAGGGCAAAGCTATAATCTTCGCAATATAAACGAGTGCTGCAGCAGCAACCGAACGTGCCTCTTATACTGATATGTACTAGAGGAAGGCTCAGCATTAATACAACAAATGGGATCGTCACTTCTGCGGCAGGCTACCATTCGGCTGTGGTGCACCTTCTGCATACGGCTGCCCCCTCTGCTCAGTCATATTACGCTCCGCTAGGTGGAAAATAAATCAAGACACGTGGTCCAGACTGACACCAAAAGACAGAATAGAAGAAAACGGTAAAACATGCATCTGCAGCGAGAGGTTGCTCCGACGTGATCAGTCGGGCCGGGTCCAACCTCTCTGCAACACCACTAGCATCGCCTGGTCCCTTCTTTCTGCAAGGAAGGTGAAGAGTCTTGCACCATGAAGTACGAGAACCCAGGTCTGCAGTGCGTGTTTTCCAGCTCTTTTACTGCAAAGAGGGGCACTTCGTTTACTGTCTTGCTGCAGCACCCCATTGGAGCTCGTACCAGTTCATCGCCGAGGGTCTCCAAATGCTAGTGCACAATACTGCTCTTTTTCATCTGTATATACCTTCTGTTGTATTAGAATAACAGTGCAGCAATCTAGTTCAAGACCTTTCCCGCAATACAACCAATTTCTTACAACCTGTTTATTCCGCGTCCCTTCAGTGTGAGCGAAGGGCGGGGTTGTCACGCAAGGACCACTGATCAGCCAGTCAATGCCAACTGAGCGTTCCTATTGGAGGATTTTCTTCACATTAACCCAATAAATACATAGCTTTACCTCTTGCTTTTCAGCTTTTTGTTTATAGCAGACTGAGTCAATGCGCAAAAGAGGAATGAACACTCACGCGCACCCAACACACACACACACACACACACACACCGGCCTTCAGAAATCACAGCAAGAGAGCTGCAACGGGGAACAAATTCTTCACACATTAACAATTTCCTCAGATACTCAGACTCAATTTTAGCTAATAATAATATGTGCGTGGACATTAGTTCAGTATTAAAGCCATTCATGATTTATCTGTAAACGGGTCTAAGTTTAGTAAATATATAAAGAGCAGGTGCCAGTCTAAGGGCAGAATTATATGCATCCATAGCTTTTGAGAAATCTGCGGGCTGGCTGCAAGGTCATACAAGCAGGACTTTATTCAGCTGCAAGTAACAATTTGCATTTGACTGTAGAACTAATGGGTGCCTGCGCCTTTTGCAAAGGTTTTCACCGGTTAACCAATTCAAAATAAAACAAACCTGTTGTTTGGGATTTGTGCACACACTATCCATAAGTAACTGATCCTGATGAAGAATTAAAATTTCACAAAGGTAGCTCTGATATTGATTTGCAGCTGCGCAGTCATTTCATCTTTTTGCGAACATGTTTAATAGTCTGGCTTTAACTTGTTGAAAACACAAACTTGAAAATATGCGGACGCTGAACAGAGAATGCATGGGAACAAAATCCCTGTATGGGTAAGGTTTGTAGTATATGAATGCATATCTCAGCATCGCACATTTACAATTGCTTTGTTGATTAAAATAAACATTAAAAGAATTGCAGTTTTGCAGAGTATAAAAAACCCTCTAAATTATTTAGTAACGTCTGTGTACAAAATGCAACACAAAGTTATATAGTGGTTAAACGTTCATAAATCTCCATACCATTGTCTTGATAAGCACCGTCTTAAGCTATACCTTCAGCAACAGACTATAAAACTTGTGGATAATATTATCTAAGGCTATAAATACAGCAAAATGTATCTGGATGTGTAAAATATTATAAGTAGGAGATTTGAAAGGGTAGCACTCAGTGCCAAATCGTAGTAAAATATATAGAAGAGCTTAATATTTCCAGAATGTACTGTGTTTTATATTTAAATACATTCTAAACCAATTGCACTTGTAAAACCCCATTGATCAGTGCTTGCAAAATGTAGTTTGTTTTCCACTAATATCTTTACATAGGCCATTCTTTTTCCAGTTTTAGCATCCTCTATCCCATTTTGAAAGCGAATACGCAGGCAAGAATCTTGTGAAATCCCGAGTGAGTGATTTGTGAGAAGACTGATAACTTGATTTTAAGCCTTTACTTCTTTCATGTGTCCACCTGGAACAGAACAAACCTTTTGATGTGGTGAGGAGATGCTGCTTGATGAATTCTGGCATTTATGGCACTACCATTTGTATGAGGAAAGAAGGCTTTGTATACAGGTTCCTGTCTCTGAAGCACCTGTGACTTCTTTTAAGAGGAGCAACTCCTGACTGGATATTTTCTTTGAGGCAGGAACTCTTAAAATATATGTAAGTGTCTGAGCTAATCTGAATTAGTTTCTACAGCTGTGCAGTCACTCTTCCAGCAGACAACAAGCATCTCATCTTAGAGACTGTTGCCTGAGTTTCAAGTCACAAAGAGCTTGCTCTTGGTATTTAATTGCATTGTGACCATTTTGTTGTTTTAAGCTATTTAGTAAATAGTAAGTCAGTGAGCATTCCTTTACCTTTGATAAAAGCTCAATTCACACATCAATAGAAACAAACTATCTGCACTTGTTTGTGCTAACTGGAGTCATCTTAATTGACAAATTGCGTAATACTTTTGCTGGAAAATTAGCCACATCAAAAACTGTCTTCTAATAATAGCTGTTTGGCTTTAGAGCATTTGTCCACTGAGTACTGAACACTCAGGCAGGAAGGATGCAGATTTGTTAGAGCACTCCTTTTCAAAACTTCTTATTGACAGATTTCTGAAATAGTGTTGCAGCTAAATTGTTTCATGTTTATCAGGTTTATGTAATGTATTATTACTCATTGTTCACAATGAGAACTTTTGTGAGCGGTACTGCCAATATATCAACATGCTCAGGAAACATTTTTAGCATTCAAAGACATCAGGAAGCAACCACCTAGATGTTACTATGAGGATCTCAAAGTTACACTTGCTAAAATCTCTGAATAAAACAAAACAGAATTTCAGGTGCCTATTCATTAAAAAAAATTACAAATGCAGATTTATCTGTCATCCTTTCCAGTATGCATAACAAATCACAGTCTACAATCCCTTAAAGTTAATCCAAAAATCTATCTCAGCTGGGGAATGCCATTGTTGGTGGCAATGATTCAATGTCCAAAAAGCAGACTAAGTTGGATAAGAAATGTCTCCCTGTGACTAAAATAATAAACATGTACATGACACTAAATCATATTACAGGGCACACGTGATGGCCCTGGCCTGGTCATTATTCATGTTGCAGTGAATTGTGTTAGGCATTCTTGTCTGATGGAGTTACAGAATGCATAGTAATATGGTGGCAGTCTCAACAGTCCTTTTGGATGCAGGCACTCCTTTTCATGGGGGATTTGGTGTATATCTAAAGGGGGGAAAAGGTGTGGTTCTGTTTCACTACTTTGCTTTATGTTGATGACTTTCACTTCTCCTTCAAGGGTACTTATCTTGTATATGAATAGTTAAGAAGGGGCTGGGGCAATGAGCCTAAGATTCGGAAGGAAGCAAATCTCACTGCTCACTTTGGTGGAATACTGCCTTCCAGTTGCAAAAATAGATTTCAAAAATATCGATGGACTCCGAAACAAGATCTACTTTGATGCATAAATCCACAGCTTTTCTAGAATTTCAAGGCTTTAGTGTTGCATTTATTTTTCCTTTTGATGTGATTGCTTTCTGCTAAGTTGGTACTGCAAACCTGAAGGTACAGCTATCTTAAAGCTCAACTGTAATAATAGTACTAAAAATCATTTATTATGTTGATATGAATGCCTTTCTGATGACAATGGCTTCATCTGCCACTGATAAGCGATAGTAATAGTTGCAAGGGATTTTTGGAGGCTACAACAAACTAAGTTGAGCAGAAACTTTGAAAATTATTACTTCTAATTCTAAACACACAGACTAGCAGGCAGAAGGTTTATCAATGGACTTAAAAAAGAAATGCTTTTCTGCAAATCTCAGAGGTTGCACAAACTGTGTGTCTTCCACCTGAATGGGTTAATGACAATATGAGGAATTTGGATAATATGGCAATATTTTAAAATGCCATCCATGGAAGAAATTGCAGAGCTAAGGCAAGCAATGTAAAATTCTAGCAGCTTGTCAGGATCCATTAACAGCAAGTACTACAGAACAAGATGAACACATGCAGTATTTAGAGTACAGTAACAAAATAATGAACAATATTACATATCTAGGTTCTAACATGTATAATGAGCTTCTGCAGCAAAAATCACTAACTGAGAAACAAGTCACAGAGAAGCAAATCCCATTTGCTCCAGAACCCAGAGCTTTTAGATGCCCAGCTAGTAATCTTTACAGTCAGAACAATAACTGAAGCTTTATTCAACAGATTTATTAAAAGTTACAAATGATTTAGCAGACTTGAATAGACAGGGAACTCACAAAAAATGCTAACAAATGTTCAATAACTCCAAAATTAATAAGCCAATAAAAATAAGACACAGATACTTACTCCAGCTATACACTGCATACAATTGTTCTGTAGCAAACTCTCACTGTGATAAACCAACTTTGCTAGAAGTAGTGAATATAGTAACAGAGATAAAATACATGGAATTGAGATCTTTAGAAAAGGGAAAGATGGCCGCGGTGGTGCAGCGGTAGCATTGTCGCCTCACAGCAAGAGGTTCTCCTGTTCAATTCTTGGCTGGAGCGCCTTTTGTGTGGAGTCTGCATGTCCTCCTCACGGTTGAGTGGTGTTCGAAAGACATGCGTGAATGGCTGTGCCTTCATTGAAGGCTGGGCATCGGGCTGGCACCTCGGCACCATAAAAACCTACTGCCAATCATTAGCGGACCGGAGTTCTGCTGTCGCAACCCCTAACCGGGAAAAGCCAAAAGAAAAACAACAACAGGAAAGGGAAGGAGCGAACTACATATGAAAAATGGGAATTGTGGGAACAATATATGCAGACAAGGAACAAGGTTTAAAAGAAGGCAAGATATGAATGAGCTTTATAATGCTTAACTGACAATGACTGGATAAATTATAAGTGATGTATAATGTTTGCGACTACAGTATTTTCAACGGTGTCTGTGATGCATAATGTTTGCAACTAAAGTGTCAATGTTTGTTTTTCACTTATATAAATGTAAGATTGCCTATATCATGTAATAATTTAATAAAGATGTTTTTGTTAAAAAATAATGAAAAGGATTTGCCAGCTACTATGGCAGAAGGAAACTGCACCAAGTTTTATTTTCCTTATAATTTAGTTTATCTATCCCCTACAGGCTTTCTTGCAAATGTCAGTATAATTACAAAGAAAAGTAAATTTAGTAATAAGTAACCAAAAGTAAAAAGCAATAAAATTTATAGGAAAATGGATTGGGTAAGGTAAGAAAAAGTATAGTTCCCTTAACCCAAGGAAGAGGAAAATAAGGAAGTAATGAAAGTAATGCCTTAATGTAACTGAAAACGAAGGCGATTAACATGTTGGTGCTACCAATAACAAAGTGTAACCGAAAACGAAGGCAATTAACATGTTGGTGCTACCAATAACAAAGTGTAACCGAAAACGAAGGCAATTAACATGTTGGTGCTACCAATAACAAAGTGGAAATGAAAACGAAGGCAATTAACATGTTGGTGCTACCAATAACAAAGTGTAACCGAAAACAAAGGCAATTAATATGTTGGTGCTACCAATAACAAAGTGTAATCGAAAACGAAGGCAATTAACATGTTGGTGCTACCAATAACAAAGTGTAACCGAAAACGAAGGCAATTAACATGTTGGTGCTACCAATAACAAAGTGTAACCGAAAACGAAGGCAATTAACATGTTGGTGCTACCAATAACAAAGTGTAATCGAAAACGAAGGCAATTAACATGTTGGTGCTACCAATAACAAAGTGGAAATGAAAACGAAGGCAATTAACATGTTGGTGCTACCAATAACAAAGTGTAACCGAAAACGAAGGCAATTAACATGTTGGTGCTACCAATAACAAAGTGTAACCGAAAACGAAGGAAATTAACATGTTGGTGCTACCAATAAAGTGTAATCGAAAACGAAGGAAATTAACATGTTGGTGCTACCAATAACAAAGTGTAACCGAAAACGAAGGAAATTAACATGATGGTGCTACCAATAACAAAGTGTAACCGAAAACAAAGGCAATTAACATGTTGGTGCTACTAATAACAAAGTGTAACCAAAAACGAAGGAAATTAACATGTTGGTGCTACCAATAACAAAGTGTAACCAAAAACGAAAGAAATTAACATGTTGGTGCTACCAATAACTAAGTGTAACCGAAAACGAAGGCAATTAACATGTTGGTGTTACCAATAACAAAGTGTAACTGAAAATGAAGGCAATTAGCATGTTGGTGCTACCAATAACAAAGTGTAACCGAAAACGAAGACAATTAACATGTTTGTGCTACCAATAACAAAGTGGAAATGAAAACGAAGGCAATTAACATGTTGGTGCTACCAATAACAAAGTGTAACCGAAAACAAGGGCAATTAACATGTTGGTGCTACCAATAACAAAGTGGAAATTAATGTGAAGAAAGAAGCTTTCGACTAGGATAAAATATATCTTTTAGTAGATATTTGCTGCTGAACTAATGTGCATCTGCAGAGATCTTGAAAACTTATAAAGTATGTTTACTAATAAATAGATTGTGAAAGTCCCATAGGGGGCAATGTAGAAGTCAGATGTGCAGTTGTTTGACACTTGAATGTGCAAACATTGAAATGAGATTGAGTTGTCTCATGTAAATAGTCTGTGATTGCATTCTCACAGAATTCCCTTTCCTGAAGGTATGATTTCAGAGCTAGTATATATAAGTAGAAAGGGTGTGTATGGGGAGCAGTTTTTACTGTTACAGCGAGCTTTGATAGTTGCTGTTTTTTTAATTGCTTTTAAGTGTTTACATATTTCAGTATCAGATATGTTGTGTGACCTTTAGTCATACAATCTTAGCCATAACTTACTGATTCAATCAACAGCTCTGGATCACCAGCACTGAATTTTAGTGCATGTTCGTCAGCAGTGTATTAAGTCAGCATAGTCCTGTCCAGTGTCTGCGTAATTTGTAAGTTCATAACAAATAGCTTAGCGGTGAGTAATGAATATCCTGTTATTTTAAATAGATCGAGTTTGTAAAGGTTACTTTACCTTTTTGGGAGTTTCTGTGAAGCCACTGATGAATTAAAATATTTCAATTTACTAATCTAATAATGGGTGGAAGTAGTAAGATCCTCCCCCAGAGCTTCTAAAAGTTAGAATGTAAGAGTTTATTTTACATTTGACACTTATTTTTTGGTTTAGCAACAAATTTTGTGAGTGATGTTTTTACTTTTTTTTTTCTCCTTGATGTTTATGGAGAGAATAGTTATAGGAACTGTAAAACCTGTGACTTAAAATATTTCCAACCTTACAACTGTATACCTTTGAAATTCATTCTTTTAATATAAATTGATTCAACAACCCTAGTAAAATAAGACTTTCTTACCTTATTAGCTATTTCAAATAACTTGTATCCAGTTAGAATTTGACTCCCACTATGAGTCCATGAAGCACTGCTCTCTGGGGACTCATTGCACAGATTTCTATTACCTGAGGACTCCACCCAATGCAGTAGTTTAAAATAAGCAGTTTTTACATAGGGCAAGCCTTCTGAAACCCTCATGTGAGGGGTTAAACCACACATTTCCAAATTTAAGTATAGCAACTCCACAGTCACAAAATCATGAAACAAACGGGGACACCCAAATACAAAGGAATCACTCCTATTGCATACATAGAAACCATAATGGAAGTGATTTCCTAAAAAAAACACAACTGGGGAGTTCATCACTGATGAGCTTAACTTGATTAGTTGGAACCCTATCCAGTCTACACTCGGCAAAGTGTAAGTCTACAAGTTTTTTTTACCAGAGACTCACTTAGAAAAAAAAATGTTTTTCTAATCCCTATTTGTACAACTAAACATTCTTAATATGCTTTCCAATAAAAAAAAAAAAACAAAAAAACAGAAGTGGCATTCCAGATAAACAATGATTATTTTACTATATTTCATTTTTGGGAACAATTGTAATTTTTATCATACAAATGCATATATTCACACATACGTTAGTTATTGTTCAGAATTTTAGTCACATTGTATATATGCTAATCTGTATGGGATCACTATTAGTTTTGATTTTTATCAAGGCTTTTCTTCCTAGAATTCCACGTTTATGGGCCTATCCCAGATGGGCAACCTTATCACAAAACTAAACATCAGCGATTACAAATGTTTTGCTAAATTTAAGAAGCATGAGTTGGGTGTAAGATTAGATATTGATTATCATTTAATACTGAGTCATGTACAGTGATACCAATGTATCCTCTAGTCACTACTTACTACAGATTTTTCAATTCTTCAGGCAAAAAACTTTCAACTTGTAAAAATAAAATCAACTGTATTATGTAATGATTCCAAAGCAAGTACTTCACATTTGATAACTTGTTCTGTTGTGCAAGGGATTCAGTTTAAGACTGTTTTGTTTTAGAAATACTTAAGTGATTCAAGGCAACTTTAGGCAGTAGAAACTGTTTATCCATACTGTTAAAAATATAAGCATGCTAACACACCGATTATATGCTGAGATCAAATTTAGCAATACATATACAAAAGCTGCCAGTGGTGTGAAGGCATAGGATATGCCCTTACACTTTGCTGCTTGGAACAGAATAGTGGGTCTGGGTCCCAGTTTACTAAATGATAAAGAAAGGAAGCCATAATCAAAGGCTCAGTTTCCTTTCCCATAGTGTTTGGGAGGGATATTTGTTTGTGTCTTTTGGCTAGTCCCGGTTAGGGGTCGCCACAGTGGAACTCCGGTCCGCTAATGATTGGCAGTTGATTTTTACATACCGGCTTGCCAGGCCTGATGCACAACCTTCAACGAAGGTACACCCATTCACGCATCTCTCCATGCAGAAGACACTCTAGCTGAGAATCGAACTGGACAGCGTCTTATTGTGAGGTGACAATGCTACCGCAGCACCACCACCACGGGGAGGGATATACAGCTGTCAAAGTATCCCTGGGGATAGTTAGGGACAATGTGCAAGTACTGAGGAATTAGCTCCAACTTTCTAATGTTTACCATACAAGGAAAAATACTCATTTGTGTGTGATCTCAAGCTGAAAATGTGCATGTGTCTGACATAGGAGGTTGGAATGTGATTTGACCTTTCACACTGGAAAGAGCAAAACTGAAGTCAGTGCATCTGTTGGACAGGGAAATGCTGATGGCGTCTCAAGAATCCCATTACCAGGGTCTATTGCTGATATAACAAATGTAATAGGGGTTATAGATGTTCATTTTTCAGGAAATCCCAGTAAGGCTGAGGTTATGGCTGCAATGACTCAGACTGACAGGGAACTTTCTAGAGTACTATGTATCATAATGGAATAATGATATTACAGAGTGGATGAGCAATTTATTTTGGTTTTCTCTTATAATATTCTTTATCTGTAGAGAAAGGTTGCATTCTATAGGGATCAGAGTTATTATTCTATGGAATTTGAGAAAATCAGCAATAGAAGATCTGCTTGTTATACCTCCAGGTATTGCAAAGTTGAAGACTTTAGCATAAAAGTGTGTTTGGTGGCCAATGTTCGATGATGAAACAGTGAATTTTTAAGGAACGAATGCTGTGTCAGATGGAAAATAAAACGCCTATCCCACTTTCTTTGCATCCATAGAAATTTCCAGGAAGTGGCTGGGAAAGGCTCCATGTTTATCCAGCATCTCATTTTATGACTAGTATATGCATGGTTTTTGGTACCGCGGTGGTGGTGCTGCGGTAGCGTTGTCGCCTCACAGTAGGACGCTGTCCAGTTCTATTCTCAGCTAGAGCATCTTCTGCGTGGAGACATGCATGAATGGGTGTACCTTCATTGAAGGTTGTGCATCAGGGCTGGTAACTCGGCACGTAAAAATCAGCTACCAATCATTAGCGGACCGGAGTTCCGCTGTGGCGACCCCTAACCGGGAAAAGCCGAAAGATGCAAACAAATATGCATGATTTTTGGTGGATGCATATTCAAAATGGCAGGAAGTGTTTTGTATCACTGAGATTACATTGCAAGGCACACATCTTAGATTGAGAAGGTTACTTTCTGCTTATGGATAATCCGAGCATATTGCTATAGACAAGTGTACTCAGTTTGTTGAAGAATATTGTTGTGTGAAGAAAAAAACTTGCATTATTCCACTTGTGCACCAGGTTGCTTAAGAATGGATGGTATAGCAGAAAGGTATGGTCAGATATCTAAGGCCAGAATTAGAAAGCTGTCAGGTACAGTGCTAGATATACGAGATAATGTTTTGTTATATATGCTGAAATATAGAATCAAACCAAATGAGTCAGTTGGATACATATTTCCCAGAATGCGTGTATGAACTATACTGGACTTTGTTAACCCAGCCTTAACTGTTAATGCAAGAAAGAAGCAGGGTTCACAGAAAGTTCAGTATGACTGATTCAAGGATCTTAAAAATACAATTCTATTTTTATGAAATACCTGTTACTTGTAACTGTAATTTATGGTTATTACCATTATTCAGTCACAAGTTAGGCCATTTATACTATGTAAAATTAAACATGTCTATGTATTATAAGTGCTTGACAGTACTACAAGTAGTACATGTAAAACAATATACAAGTCCTGGTAAATGAGTGCTCTGAAATGTGAAATTTCATAAACATACATTTTTCCAATATATAGACATTCCAAATTCAGGATTTACTGACATTTTGCAAGAAAGTGAAAATCCATGCCCTTAGCATATCATAAGCATGTCAAGGAATGACCTTCACTAAATGAGATTTAGTGTACCTTTTGAAGAATAGCAGAAGGTCTCAAGTGGTGTTAAAGTCATAAAATAAAACATATATTTACTTTTATTTCATATATGAGGAACTGACACTAATATAAGCTGACAATTTGCAGGTTAGAATAATGGTAGTCAGTAGAAAACAATCTGAAAAAAAAATCATTCTCTCGAAATATATAATATGCCTGTTTTTCCTCGGTTCATATTGCAGCTCCTGTTTATATTAGACTAACTTACCTTTAATTTCTCTACAAACTGTCTAAAATTTCTATAAATGTTAAACGATTGTCGTATAACTTGTATCACTTCTTAACCAATGTTTTATATTATCCCTAATTTGCTATAATTATTTAAACTACAGATGTTTTATTTTTGAAAATTGTAAAAATATTGTTCTTAAATGTTTTGTAATAATTTGGAGCTTTTCTCCCTGGGCCTCCACTGAAAATGTAATTCTACCCAGTTGACAGATGTCAATAAATAAGATAAATAAAAGGTAAGTCCATTTGCATAACTGATGAAGAGTGACAGCAAAAGCTTTCTAGAGTTGATAGTGATCTAAGCTGCTGAAATGAACCCATTATGCTAAGTTTTTGAATTGGGATACTTGAAGAGTCCAGACACCTCTTTAGTGATTGAATTTGACTACTGAATATAAACCATGTCGACCTTTTTTCTTGAGTAAATGAACACTGGGATACCTTGTCTTTGTACTCTGAATGTACTTCTGTCTTGAGTAAAGTTGAATGCAGGGTAATGTGGTATATTGAGCTTTTTTTCTGGCTATTTTGCAGTTTTAGACCCCAAATAAAATGGACCTGTACAGTAGTATAAAATGTGACAGTGCACAAGTGTATTCAGATAATAAAATGTGCCTAAAGATTATGTTTGGTCTTTTCATGTGTCCTTTGTCACTACAGTACAGTTAAACATTCTCTGTTTCTTGGGATACCACAGACTCATATGTTTTTGTAATATCTTTACTGAGAAATTTCTACCCAGTAAAGGATATTAACAAAAAAACAAAATAAGTTCATAAAAGAATAAATCTTGAAAAGAAAGGAAGAATTACATTGATACATAGTTAATAAATGCTTTAAGGAAGGTTTATAGAAATGACAAAAAATTCAACCATGTTTTGTTTAGTAACCACTGAATACTGCAGTGCTAAAACAATGACTGAAGATCTAACACAAGCACAGCAATATCACTATGAAGAGGGAGTAGGATGTGTGTTCAGCAGATAAAATCAAAATGAAACCAGCAAAATTTAATAAAAAACAAATAAAATCATTCAAACAACAGGATGTAAATCCTCACAACCAAGATGAGTGCTTTCGGCTATGCCTTCATCAGATCCTGTT
The DNA here is from genome assembly GCF_019279795.1 of Protopterus annectens. NCBI lineage: Eukaryota > Metazoa > Chordata > Ceratodontiformes > Protopteridae > Protopterus > Protopterus annectens. The sequence goes on along the minus strand of NC_056739.1, from coordinate 324,863,228 downwards.
CACTCTAAAACACCTTCCTTTTTTAATATTGTTGCTAATCCAATCAAGTCAAGTAATCTCCTGAACTTCCTGCTTTTCAATATAGGTTTTAAAGGAGGCACTCCATTAAGACCAGGGCTCCTGTCTGGCTGTAAATCAGCTATCCAGCATGTTTCCAAGACTTCAGCTTTATTTGATAGATCTCCACCTCATATTATCTAACACTCTTTCCAAGGCTAGGAAGGAGAATTTATTTCCAGGATACTTTTGAATTTGCTGTGATACATTAAGTCTAATATCACAAAGATGGTGCAGAATCGTCTCTTTAAAGGGCCTATTGGTTTTCCCAACATAAAATCTTGGGCATCTATCACATGTAGCTGCATATACTATGTTCTTAGTACTACAATCCACATACGTCTTTAATTTGTATGTCCGACCAGTTACAGGATGTTGGAAACAACATCTTGTATCTATATAAATACATGCTTTGCAAGTTCTACATGGAAAAGTGCCCATCTTAAGGCTATGTGGAACAGTATCTTGTTTGTGACATAACAATCTCTATAGATTCAACTTATTCTTAAAAGTGAATCTGGGGACATTATCAACAATATGTCTTAGGCTATCATCTGAAATTAAAATCTTCCAGTTTCTTCGTAATAATTTCACAAATGGCCGATATGTCACTACTGTGTGCTAGTAAACATGTCATGCCACTCAGTTCTTTGTTTTGTTTTTCCATGTCATATTTTCTTATGACTGAGGAATAAGGTCTCCCTCTATCATTTCTCTTTGACATTGTCTTCATGGTTCCCCATCGAATTTCAAAATCTTTATAGCCTTGGGTTAATAAATCATTCTGTAATCATTCTAATTCATGCTGGTACACTTCCTCATCAGTGCAGAGCCTAGATACATGTAACATCTTGCCATTTATTATTTGGTGATATACATGTTTAGGATGCATACTTGTTCTATGCAAAGTATGATTTCTCCACATTCTTTCCTATAGTGACGTGTATTAAATTGACTGTCTTTGTCCAACAAAACAGTCACATCCAAAACGTCTATTCCTTCCTTGGAACTCCTGACATCAAACTCCAAGAATGATGTAGTACTCCCCAAGTACTCCACAAAACTGGATAGTTCATTCTCATTACCTCTTCGTAAAACAAATATGTCATCAACAAATCTATCATAGAAGACGATGTCTCAGCCAATGATTCTGTTCACTTAATACAAACTCAATTTTCCAATACTCCATGACCATACTGGAGTAGCTATTGGCACATGAAGTGCCCATAGCTATGCCCCACTTTTGCCAATAATGGTCAGTTCCCTAGACAAAGATGTTATTCTCCAGCATAATTCTCATCAATGAGCAGATTTGTGAGATAGTAGGACCATCAAAATCCGTATGTGTTCTCAAATGTTCCTGAATATATCTTATCCCATATTCATTGGGTAGCACTGTAACCAAACTTTTTACATCAATTGTTACTAGTATAAGACCTTCTTTTCCATCTGAATTAATTACACAATCAAGTAATATATGTAGGAAATGAGATGTATCTCTTAGAACTCTTCTCATCCCAGGTAGAGCCTTCTTCAGTTGAAATTCCACAAAAATGACAGCTGGCTCAGTCAGCCAGCCTCTACCAGATACTATCAGATGTAGCAGTGGATCATCTCTGTTTTTGTGTATTTTGGGTAATCCACTCATAACCAGAGTTACTGGATTGTTAACTTTGAAATAGTCATACAAGGCTTCTGTGATGCCTCTCTTCATTAGCATGTAATACAAGGTGTCATTAACTTTCTTTATTGTGGTCTGTACTTCCCATTTAGGTATCTTCTTGTATGTAGTCTCACCACTAAGCATTTTCAGCATTCTGTTATGATAGTCTGTAGTTTGCATTATTGCGATAGCTCCTCCCTTACCAGCTGGTTTGATGGTTAAATCTCTGTTCTGTGCCAGCTCTTGTAGTGCTTCCCTTTATGTTGATTCAAGTTGCAAAAAAACATGATTATTGTTGCCTCCATATCATAGTTGCGCTACTTCATTTTCATAGACACACATAAAGGTTTCTATCACAGAGTGAGAAGGGGGCATAAATATACTCAGTTTTGTGAAAACATTCAAATTATAATCATTACAACCATTCCCAAAATAATGCCTTAAGGCAACATTCTTGCCAAAACACTTAATATCTACTGTAAATTTGCTCAACCTTGACTGAAGTGCAGGAATAAAAGAAAGTCCTTTATTTAAAAGAGAAATATGTGCTTCTGTCAGCTGACTACTTGATAGATTCACTATCAGGGATTCTTTGGATTCACTCATATTGTTAATTTCTGTCTCTTCCTGCTCCTGCTGTGAGACCACCTCTGTGTACAAAAGGTTATTGCAATAGAACAGGAAGATCCGAAAAAAATGGCATGTGAAGAGCTTTATCCTTGGGTCTAGTGCTCAACTCCACATCAGTGCCAGTTCTATTGTTCTCAATCTGTTTCCTCTCACCATTCTGATGGTTGCTGTAATTGGCCGTACTGTTCAATTGGTCTAAGGTGGATTTAAGATGTGCAATGTGATCTACAACTCATTGTACTGTGATGGACTCATCATCCCTTACATTATTCATTTGGAAGGAGGGGCTTATCATGGACGAGTGCTGTAGTACACAATTGGTCTCACTAGCATTGGATTCTTCCTTATTTATCTCCTTAGTGCCATTACCTTGTGATTTTGGCCATTGAAAAATATTCCATCTCTGAAGTCTTGATAATGTCTGGCTAACTTCTTGCTTTTTACATTTTTCATTTTACTATCATATGATATCAGACTGTATTGCAATGTTTCTACCATGTTTAAAACTCTCTTGAAGCGTAATTTTCTCTAGCTCTACTTGTTTAGCTTCTATGAAGCTTGCTATTTCTTCTTCCATAGGGACGGAAAAAAAATCTGTCGACAGTCTCATATAGTGAAAACTGGTTTTAAGATTAATAGCTTGCAATTTGGCAAGTAGATCCGGATATGAGTTCCCATAGGTAGGCAGACATTTCACTCTTAGCCGCCTAAGTATAACACGATGATGCAAACAAGCCTCGAGGTGGAAACATTGCCATGGCAGGCATTGTTTTGTTTAGTTGGTGAAGAATTTCTTGAAATTGTGAGTAATAAAAGCCTTCATTGATGTATTCAAAATAGCTTACAAAGATGATAATGATGATAATGACCCACATTGTGGTAATATGGACATTATTTAGTGCAGATTCCCCTGGTCAGTACCTACATCAGGACCTCTAAAATTCATTGATGCCAGTCAGAGGTGGGTGCAATAAGATTACCGTTTTTAGAGCTTAATAGTGACAGTATTCATATAAGAAACATTCTTAAAGCATCAAAATACGTAAAAATAATGCACACCTTAGATGTAATACATACTTAAAAATAATTTCTAAAATAATTTCTATTAGGAGTGAAAGGAAGCTAGTTTAGTCAGGGTAAAATTAAGCATTGTAATATATCATGAAGTTTATATAAATACATCTTGAAAATGGAAGTATTTTTTCATTTTTAAGTCAGTTTCCATGCTAGTGCTAAATTCTCATTTTTTTCGGAAATGTCTTGTATAGAAAAGTAGAAAGTTTGTCCTAGTCATTTAAAAAATGTAAAATTTATAATTAGGTAAGTCAGATTAAACATTTTCCCCATATATTCCTTCTATTTCAAAATTATCTTGCAAAAGGGTATCTATGTCAGAATGTTTAACACTGAATAAATTCTACTTAGTAAGGCTATATAACTAGAAGGATCTTAAGCCAGAAAAGTTTGGGAAAAAAGTTCAATTTTACAATTTTTGAATACTGAGCAAGGGAAAGTTGTTAGGATGGAGCTTCACAAGGTTAAGGTTAGATATAAGGGACTGGGACTGAGATCTAAAGTTACATTAAGAATTAACATAAGGGTTTGGAATACCATAAAATGATCCTTCACTGTACATGTAAACTTAACTTAAAAAAGATTATCTTTAAATAGAAAAGGCACAGAATTAAGAGAAACAAGGGGTACAAACATGTGTAGCTTAGTTAGTCACCTAATGGAGCTCAACATTTACTAATAGGTATGTTAAGTAGAAGTACACAGTAACTAACGGGTTCTAATGATCAGGATTTAACACACGCACACACACACACACACACACACACACACACACACACACACACACACACACACACACACACACACACACACACACACACGATTTTGAAGACCCCAATGATTTTTTGAGAAAAATGAATGTCAGATGAAGCTTTGGATATAAACAACATTTTGACAATTATTTATGAAACTCAGAAATGTTGACAATTCTTTATAGAAGTCTGAAAATAGATTTTGGGGGAGTTAATATGAAAGATAGCCTTAGAAAATATCCAACCTTAGGACAGGTATTTTTGAAAATAATGGAAAATCTAGGAACATTACTTTTTCTAATATCAGTCTTGACATTCCATTTTTTCCCAACATTGTGATCACATAATGAGCTAGAATTTTAGAGAAGTGTGATTGTGATCCTAGATATTTAACTAATCTAACTGAGGGGATAGCTGAAAAGCTAATATCGGTAAATTTATTATTAAGAACCAAGATTAAAATGTACCCATTTTTAATTTATAGTCAAAAGATGTATGAAAACATGTAAATGATGAACCTTTGGGAGTACCAGTGCTGTGAAGTTCAAGCTGTCATGTACACCATATCAACAAGCAATTTGCAGCAGTTCTTACCTGCATTTTCTGGCAGTGCTGAAACCAAATCCAACTGACACTGCAAGTATAAAGACAAGGGCTAACCAAAACAAAACAGCCTCCATCCACAATAGACTTACTGCATTTCTTAATAGAGAAAAGGTAGCAGAACTGTTTCATACTCCAACATTTTATATATTTAATCTATTTTAATTTAAATAATAAGATTTATAGTCTGTTTTCAAACCACACTGTAGAATCCTGGGCAGCCTGATTTATAAATATATGTAAGATGAACATATTGAAACAAAATAACTTTTGAAAGTTCCTGTTTTCTGAAGGAGACAGCAGCTATCCAGTCTTGGAATGGTGCAGTAAACTCCATATCTGCACAAACCTATTTAACAGCTTCCCTACACCTGAGTAAAGTGTAAACTGGATAAGTTTCAACTAATTTTTAATTAAGCACTTTGGAACAGCTCAGTTTCATTTTCCGTAGGAAGCCGCTGCTAGTGCTGTCTATTTGTACACTGCTAGTGATCCTCACTCTGTGGGTTTCCTTTTTTCCTTTTCTACATGATCATGCACCCGCAGAGTTAGTATACATAAGAAAGGGATGTGATAGCAAAGCCCTTTATGAGGGGTACAGGGAGGCCGCCCCTACAAAAAAAGAAAGACTCACTTTGTGCTTTTTCCATTGATCTGAAGCTTTGACTCTTTTCAGCTAATTGAAGCTTCATCTAGTTGAGTCTCAGCATTTATTGGGAGCCTATTCACCTTCTAAGATAGCATCACATTCTGGTGTATCACTTTTTCATAACTGTGAGGTGTGTGAAATAACAGTTTGTTATTCCAAATTTCTAAATACACAGTTGGCATGACAGCTACTTGTTATTTACAAGCAATATCGGATGAAAAAGTGATGTTGCAGTCCTTATCTGATCAACTTCAATTAGCATGCAACAAATTGGAGATGTTAGAGCAATCTGTAGAAGAAATGAAAGATTTATCAGTCAGAGTCTAAGCATTATCCATTTCACAGCACTAGCAGTTTACAGAAATAAAAATATATTCTAGCCAATATCTTAGCTAACTACAGTTCTAATTGGTATTGGTTAGCAGAGACATACTTGCTATCAGTAAGGAGAAACATACAGTTTGTTTATTTGGTATCTGGTATTTGAAAAGCAGAAACAGTATTTGTTACCTAACTACAGTTTCCATTGTATTAGTTAGCAGAAACATATCTGCTATTAGTAAGGAGAAACATACAGCTTGTTTATTTGGTATCAGAAAAGCAGAAACAGTGTTTGTTGCAAACTCTAATCTGCATCTCATCTAACTACAGTTCTAACTGGTTTTGTAAGCAGAAACATACTTGGTATTTGAAAAGCAGAAACACAGCATTTGTTACATATTCTAACCAGTGTCTTACCTAACTATGGTCCTACTTTAACCTATTAGACTTAGTACATTGTTAAATTTGTCTGTAATGATCTGTCTAGACACAGTTTCCTGTTTTTGTGATTCTTTACTCTTCCCCAGACATTTATCTATGTATCTACTTATTGTACCATTTCTTGTACCCACTCTCTGTCTTCTGATAATCCTTCCATCACTCTCTGACGAATATCCTCTATTCTCCTAATTGTCTCCATTTCTCCTAGAACTGTACTATTCACTTTCTGCTCACACTCTTGTCTATTCTTTCTCTTTGCAGTTTGCTCGGGACATCCACAAGCCTCGGGATTGCATCCCTCACACCTTCGGTTCTGTTCTGAAGCAAATTTTCAGCAAAAGCTCAAATCAGCCCTGGGAAATCTCAACTTTTAAGTACGTGCCTTCCAGTAGAATTAGTTATTAGGTGAATGTCATTGAATTGTTTTTAACAATTTTCTCTTACTTTGTGACCATCATTGTGAGGTGAACACAGCTGCATTGAGCTCCATTCAGCTTCTAACTTGGAAAGCTTTAATGAAGTCTGCCACTAGGTAGGAACATACTCTACTACTTGTACAATTTCCTTATTCCTTCTATATACAAACAGGTGAAATACAGAGTCTAAGGTTAAAGCTATTCCAAAACAAAACTTTAGTCCAGTCCCAATTCTCTTAACTCTACTCATCCTTAAAGAGCTTGATAGCACCATTTGGTTTCTGTAAGCTGAAAAGCTCTAACATAGTGTATTGTCTTACTTACATTTCCTGGTTCCTGATTGCTTTTTCTTTTCTATTTGGAATCCCTACTGCTGGGGTTACTCTGCCCACTCCATTCGCCCTTCTGGCTCACTCTACTCCCCTATCCTGTCCCCATATCTCTCCTGCCCCCAGTGCTTATACTCTTGAACACTAGGCAGACAATCACTCACTCTATCCATCCAATTAGATGCACTTCCTGTTCCTGTTTCCTCCTCCTAGACCTATAACATGCTCATGCTTCACCTATCACTTCTTACTACACTCACATTATCATCTTACCTCACTACTTATCACCACAACACATTCCAGACGCCCACTTTTAATCACACCACAAACCTACCTTACCATACTACTCCATGCACATATCTCACCATAAGTCCTACACTTGTCAATATTACTAGACTCCAATATTTTCCATTTAAATTAAGGGTCTATATTATATTGACGAATGCTTAAATGTTCGAATCTCTAAAGGTCGACCTTTAGAAATCGAACATTTAAGTGTTCGAAAATGTAATAAAAGAAAGGAAAAAAAAAAGGTAAACTGAAAGGGTTTTAGCAGGGGGGGCAATCCCCCCTGCAGCCCCCCCCCCATACCCCCCTACTTAAATATACCAACTCCAAGATCGCACTTCAGTGCACGGCAGAGCGGAAATGGGAAATTTCCCATTCCCTACACTATAGTGCGATCCTGGAGTTGGTATATTTAAGTAGAAGGGGATGTGGGGGGTGCAGGGGGCTTGCCCCCTGCTTACACCCTTTAGTTTTCTTGTTTTATTTTTATTTATTTTGTTTTTATTTTTTAAAGATATTCAAACACTTAACTGTTCAATCTCTAAAGGTCGACCTTTAGAGATTCGAACATTTAAGCATTCGTTTATCTAATATAGACCCTTAAATTAATACCTACTAAAGATAGTCACTATAATCCTCAGTTATTCAGCAATGAACTTCGATTGACACTACTCACCAACATTGCCTCTAGGCTATAGCTTAGTGGTGACATCCACCTAAACCCTGGACCACTCTCAGATAACACCAACCCATCTAATCACTCTAGTCTCAACACCCCCACACATCCAATCCTAAACAGAAAAAAATCAGACATATTTTTAATGAACATTAATATTAGAAGTGTAGCCAACAAGTTGGACATCCTCCATGCCACTCTAGCTACATACTCCCCAGACATAGTCATAATCACTGAAACATGGTTAAAACCACGTACAAAAGATACTACCATACTATGGATGGATAGACTCAACAAAAGAGGAGATAGAGTTGCTATCCTCTTTAAAGAACATCTCACTTTAACTTTCCTTGAATGCAAAACCCCACAACTGGATGGTGCAGAGGTCATCCATTCCGCACTAACCATAAATTCAAGAAAAACACTTAATATTATTGGATGCTATATCCCACCTGGAAATCATGTCCCAGTTATAGAATGTCTATTGCACTGGGCAAGTAGTACCGTTAGTCAGGAGACATTCAGACTGGGTGATTTTAATTAATTTATTTATTTTATTTATTCCAGTTTGATTCCGGGGAGGTCCACTGGGCTCGGGCAGCCCATTTTCAGTGGAGGCCTGGGGAGAAAAGCTCCAACAATACATAGTTACATGAATAACTACTAAGAAACTTTGCATTACTTACAAATAAACAGGTAGCATTAATAAAGAAACAAACAATTACAATTTTGTTTAGGTGTAAAAGACAGGCAAATGGCCTTGAGACTAGATTTTACAGTATAGTTATTTATACATAATACAAATGAGCAAGGTTAGCTAGGTGGGAGATTAGCCAGGAGTAAAAGTGGAGGAGACCTTGAGAGATTTAGGGTGAAGAGTACAGTTGCATTTCCTGTTTGAGTAAAGGTGAGAATGAAGAAGAGTTTTAAAGTTTTCTGTTGCTGAAGGCTGTAGGTTCTATTCCAACACCAGGAAGATGGATTGATGAAACTACAGTACAATATAAGGGGGGGGGGTTGCTGCCATTCTGAATATGCTGTCTTTTTGATGAAAAATGAAACTGAGGCCCCATCTGCTTGTGTTACTGTACTTGGGTGGATGTAAAAAGATCTTATGGCACCTGTAGAAAAGAGTAGGGCAAGTTCCCTAATGCCCTGGCCTAATTTTCCCTAGTAGTATAAATACCACCATAGGTCTTCTCTGAAAAGGCTACTAACCAGGTCTACAAAGAATAAACCCTGTACTACAAAATTAGGGAACTTGATTTTTGTGACCTGTGGCTTTGTCACTCATCAGAGAACTTCCCTAGTATTGTACTGCCAGATATGTGACCTGTCTCAGTCCTAATGGCCATATATATATATGTATCTGCATCTATAGCTCTGCCTCTCTCTGTCTCTCTCTCTCTATATATATATGTGTGTGTGTGTGTGTGCGTGTGTGTGTGGATGAACTACCGTGACAGCGCTAGCCACCCAGTGGTGTAAAACTTGGCTGTAGATGATTTGCTCTGTTGAAGTGATGTACCAAAATGGGGAAAAAAGGGGTTGTGGATGGATGGATCTATATCGCTCCATAGTGTGATTTGTTGTACTTCAAATGTTGGAAGGAAAATGTTTTAATTGAAATGTTTCATTGCAGGATGCTGGCATTTGCTTTGAGAGATTGCTACAGAGTGGGCAGTGGGATTTTGCCCATGCTCCACTGTTTTGTGACCTCTGACTTGGTATATATAATTAGGGGATGTGGGCGGGTAGCACAGTGGGACTGCTTCCTGTCATAAAACATTGCTTTTATGATTTAATGATTTTTTTGATAATTTTTGGTAGATAGTCTGATGGCTAACAGCTGCATTTTTCTCTTTTATCTGAGTGTCAAGTAAACCTACTGACTGATTTTGACAGTTCATTAATACTGCTGTTTTTGATCATCATTTTACATTAAAAGGGAGCACAATATTTCTGCACATGCAACTGCTGTAACCCCACTCTGACAACTTCTCCTAAGTAATGTAATCTACTGTTTGGAAGCAGACTAGATAAAATAAAACGTGATCTCTGTATGACTAAGTTTCAATGTATTGATGGTATTCAGTCAAATGCAAATAAAGTTTCAATAAAATGGCCATGTGAACTTGACACACTCATACTAATGAGGCATCTTGCAGAAAAATGTGGGTATAGCACTACCAATCAGTGTATATATGCAAACTGTTCCTGTAATAATTGTTGTAGATCAGATATATTCATCGATGGCGGCTGCATTGTACACTGTCATTCCAGGAGCAACCTAGAGGTCATCTAGTTTATAATATCGACAGTCACATGATTCTGCGCCAACGTCATGCAGCGTTCACTATCTACATGATGTATTGCTAAAGGGCATACATGGTATACTTGATCTCTAGCTTAGTATTTTTCTAATGTCAAAGGTGTAATGAGGACTCGGAACAGAACCTCAGGTTGACAGGAGCTTCAGGGTAGGACACAGCAAACCAACCTTTACACACTCTATAGGATTACAGCAAGAAGCACTCAGGCAAAGGGAAGTGAAACACGAGGTTACACAGCAATGTAGCCTATACCTTTTGCATAGCTAGAGAACACAGTATTTAACTATGGTGTGGAACAGAATGAGGGCAGAAAGCACTCTTATACAGTGTCACATTAAGGGTTTGTACTATGGTAGCTGGTTATGTTTAGGTTGCAGAGCATAAAAAGATGTGCATCTTTCTTTGCAAGTATGCTTGGAGACGTAGAGACATTGGATGTACTAAAGCGCATGCTCCTGTTTTTTGTGTGTAGCTGTATCAGAGACATTGTGCAAATTTGGTGACAGATAAGAGGCAGCAGTTCACTTAAAGCATTAACAGAACAACACATTTTACATCAATGTGTGTGTGTGTGTGTGTGTGTGTGTGTATATACATACAATATAATTATTTAGTCTTTTGTTGATTGGGTTAGTCCCACAAGGCCAATATCATCTTTTCAGGGGAGATTCTAGGGGAAATTTGGCCAGTACTTGAGGAAACTTCTCTTTTTAAGTGCCGTGGGATCTTTCACATTCAACTGAGCTGCCTCCAACTCAGGCAGACCAGGCCTTGGTTTAATATATCATCGGAAGGATGGCACACTCAGGAGTGCAGCACCCCCCCTCCCAAGCTAGTAATGGAAGAACCATGACTGGCATTATTGACAGACTCTAATTATCAGTGATTTACCACAAAAAGTAAGCAAGGGACGGGGTATAAATATTTAGTGAAATCTGAAAAGTTCTGCAAAATAAGAGAAGGAAAGAAGTAGCAGAAACTCAATTCACTTAAAGTTTACAGAACAACAAATATTTTACGAAGAAGTATAAAACTGTAATCACCAGCATTATTGCCTGTTTATAATCATCGTAGATTTATTAGAAAATGGGATATTTTTAGGGGTAAGTATATGCCAAAACTGGGAATGTTTTCATGCATTTTTTCATTTCTAGTGCACTGTATACTCTAGAACAAAATGTACTTTTTTTTTTGCCAGAGCCGAGCTCAAGCAAGTATTTGTACTCTGGTTTCTATGCTGCTGCAGTCTGTACAGTATGCCTAAAAGGGAATTGTTTACATTTTTGGTACAGTGTTTTGTCTAGAGACAAAAAAGAGCATTAAAGTAGATATTTAATACAAGTATTCTGCCCTGTGTTTAGTTTGTTGGACATGTTGCTTTGTGTTATGCCACTTTTAAGTGTAAGGCTTCTCAATGCAGCAAGGAGACAGCATTGATAAGAGCACCACAGCCTTATGTCAGTCTTTAACATTGAAAATAGTCTCCTTATATGTGTAAATCTGTTCTGCCATAATGCCTTTGTCAGAAATGCACGTTGACAGGTTTGCCAATATACCATCAAGCTTAAACTGGATGAGATGCCATCTGGTTGAGTTCAGCTTGGTGAAGGTGAACTTGCTTTTATTTATTTTTTATTGGAAATCACAACATGTCCAGTTTCTAAACATGTACTAGCAGTAATTCCTTCATCTTCATGTTTATGCAACCATGAAGTTACTATATTTAAGTCTGGGGTTGCAGGAGAGCTTTCTTCCTTAAAAACTTTTTCTGTTTTCCTTTTGTCCATACGAGGTTACATCTGGTTGTTTTCAACCTGTCATGACCTCAGCGATATCAAACATAACAGAACTTAGTGGAACCTGAGGGCAGTATCATAGTTAAAGGAAGTAAAAGTACCATTGAGCAATAACCTCTAACTATTGAATCCACTGCAATATCATGAATATCCGTGAATATTAAATATTTTAGCAGAACAGTTCTGGAAATTCAAGGTGTGTGCACTAATGTCAAATGCATTCAACACTTATCAGAGTTATATATTAATACTTTAGCTTTAGGGAGAGAAAAGTGCTGTTATACCAAGTTTTAATATTTTTCAGTATGGATGTAGTATAGCTAGGCATATCATGTTAGAGAGATACACAAAGGCAGATATTCTTATAGGGTGGTTCTGAATTATAAAGAGATGTTAATGTTTTGTTATATTTTAGTTCTGTTACAGCAAAAGATTTAAAAGAACAACTGATAAGAAAATAGAAATATGTTACAACACAATGTTCTTTCTTATACTGTAATATCACATATTGCAAGGCATAGCCTTTCATCCTGCAAACTGTGAATGTCTTCAAGCAATTATTCCTTGTGGAGTAAAACTTTCCATCACATTGAAGATAGCAAGGCACAGCAAATATAATAATATTCACTTTCCTAGATACTCTGTAAGGATTATTCAGTTCTCTCATCAGTTATGATATCCCTTTCATTTAGTATGCATCCTGTTGTGAATTTACAAACCCCACTTTGTTTTACAGTTTACGTTTCAGCTATTTTCAATTAGCAAATCATATATGAGAGAGACCAACCTTGCCATGTCTACAGACACCACTTTGAAAATTGTAATAATTTATACATCCCTACTCTGAAGTTTTCACCCTCTGTTTTTATTTCCATAAAACATATAATAATACTTTAATGTTGGCTTCATAAACAGAGATGTATGGACATACTGTAGTGATAAAGTGAAGCTGTTTGAAAATGGTGCTCCCCTAATGTGACAGCATAGAAATATAGCTTGAAATGCCAGCACACTTAAATTTGCCTGGACAGAGGTGTAAGTTATTGCCAGAGAAATCACTAAGAAAACACCAAGCAAACTGAAAAATACATGTCTCTATATTGCAGCTACAAATGTTCATACAGGCAGACAGCTTCCATATTTAAAATGTTTGAAGCACAGGACCTCAAATTAATATTATAATGATTATTACTACTGCTATTCTGTCTCTGTGTATTTAGTAGCTGTGTCAGTTACTCGTAATACTTCTTGTGTTTAAATACACCATAGTACATTATCTTTATAACATCTGCTAAGCCTTCACCTACTCGTGCAATAGCTCTTTGGAAAGCCCCTGGTACTGAGGAAACACAAAACAGAAGTATAAGAAATTCATACCTCAGAACATAATATTAAATATATAAAATCTGAATCTTTCTTCATCAAGCTTTGTCTGACAGAATCCTTGTTTTACATCATATATTGAAAATAACTTGTTTGTTACTGTTGGGACTACTTCCTCAACTATAAGCAATGAAAAATGCTTTCTTTATTCAGGTCTGTGGATCAATACAGATATGAATAGTGTTGCTTTACAGTAATAAACATAGTGTTCATTCATTCTTGGAACTAGTTGCTTTTTTATTTCACAAATAAGTAAAACAAAAATAAAGATAACCACACTATATACTGTACATTTTAATATAATAACCAAATCCCCATTATCACATGGTCTCTGAAAATTGTTTCTTAATGACACCTAAACTTTCCATTTGTTCCATTTACTGCTCATATCTATTCCAAGAAATACTAGTAATTTCCCTATCACATAAATCATTGGCATAACATCATTTGTATACAGTATTCTCCCAGCTGTATTGTAAATGTATAAGCAGATCAGCATAGTTATAAAAGATAGGTGGTGGTGCTGCTGTAGCATTGTCACCTCACAGTAAGACGTTGTCTGGTTCGATTTTCAGCTAGAGCGTCTTCTGCATGGAGACATGCGTGAATGGGCATACCTTTGTTGAAGGTTGTGCATCAGTCTGGTAACTCGGCACATAAAAATCAACTGCCAATCATTAGCAGACCGGAGTTCTGCTGTGGTGACCCCTAACCAGAAAAGCCAAAAGACTCAACAACAATGTATAGTTCTGTACACTATTCAAGATGTCTCTGCCACAGTGTTTGCTTTCATTTTGTGAATTAATTTTTACATTCCTAGCCTTTTTCAAGCCAGAGATCCAGATTAGTAGGGGAAATTGCTTCTTTAATGCTGGAATTTTAAGCAGGATCTTATAGGTCTAATTTCCATATTAATGCATCAGTAGCAAGTAACCTAATGGCTTTCCATAATGTCTCAGGTTAACAATGTGCATGCTCTTTTTTCCCTTTTTAGTCCAGTACTTTATTGGTATCTTCAGGCATATTACACATTTCACCTGTGTCTAGTTTAAATGTAAAATTTTGTTGATTCATTCTCATAACTTCTAGCCCACAATCTGATATATACTATAGTCTCATTGCTTCTAGTTCATTTTCTGACTTTACTGTAATAGCTCTTTCTACTTTAATGGTGCCAACAAGTAACTTGTTTTAATTTTTTTCTGTTCAATATCATGAAATTTTGAAGACAAGAACATTCTTTCCTTTTATATGACTGAAAAAATATTCTGCTGCATATTCTATAAAACTGATTAAAGGCAATACATTTATTTTGTTTATAGCTACAGCCAGTACACAAGGCTTGTGATTCACCTGTGCCACACTTTCTGTGCACCTTATAGTGCTCTCTCTGATCACTAGTACTCTTATAACATAATCTCACTTTATTTTACATTTCCACTACTTCTTCACTCACATTTTATCTTGTACATTTCCATTTCTTCTGTTAATTCATTTAACTATGTACCTGTAATTTAACTTGCCTTGCATATAAATATAGCTTTTAATACAGTAAGACGTGCTTCTCTTAACAGTATGTCCCTTGTTTGGTCATTTCTTATACCTCTAACTGTATTCAATCTTTATTAATTAAACAGGCAGCGTGCCAGGTTCACAGTTTTTTTTTCAGTTCTTCATCTCACTAAGTATTTGTAGTTTCTGTAGGACCTTGTATATTTTTAAAGAGCAAGTGATGAAATGGGAAGTTCTTTTTTAGGCTTACTAATTCCTGAACTTCTGTCAAATTGCTGTCATTTTACCTTTCTCTTATTTTACAAAGGTAAAAGTGTTAAATACATTCAAGGCTTTTCTAATGAATTGCAGAAACATTAACTACTGCATATTTTTAGACTTCAAAATTCAGTAATAAAATGAATTTCAGGATTCTGAGCCTCTAGATTTCTACTAAATTGTCTTGCTTTGAAAGAATTATGGGTGGTTTCTGCTAAAATCTTTTTCTAAGCACAAATTATCATTTTGTATTGCTCTAGACATACTCATAAACACATATTTTTTTTTCTTTTCTGGTGCCAGATTATATTTGGATGTTCATCATGGTGCTCCATAAACAATGTTGTAACTTCTCAAGCTTCTCAGCTCTTCTGAGGAATAAACCAAAATTCAGGATTTAAACTTTCATTTTTTTTTTGCCAAACTTTCCTGGAGTAAGAGCATTTCTGGTGGTTATTTACAGGACAATGTTCTAACTGTAAATAGAGCGTCTTCTGCGTGGAGACATGCGTGAATGGGAGTACCTTCGTTGAAGGTTGTGCATCAGGCCTGGCAAACCGGTACGTAAAAATCAACTGCCAATCATTAGCGGACCGGAGTTCCGCTGTGACGACCCCTAACCGGGAAAAGCCGAAAGACACAAACAAACAAACTTCTAATACTGTGTACTATTTGGATGTTAGCATGTTAAGTAAATATACATACACTTTATTGCCAGTCTTCATGGAAGTCTCTTTGTGACACCTCTTAGAAAGAAATATATCACATGACGTGCAGCTTTAAGTTGGGCATTATCATAGTTCAAAGTTATGTATCTTCATATTGTATAGAAGCTATTTAGTGGCATTTTGTTTATAATTTCCACACCACCTAGTAGGATCCCTTTTGAAAGTGCAGGAATTATAATTGCAAGTGCCACAGCTGTTGAAAAAAATAACACTTTTTTTGCATAAGTAAAGAGAACATAAAAACTCCTTGATGTGGGAGGCTTTGGTTCCACACCATTGCTACATATACTAACTCCAGGATTGCTGTACCCAGAAAGATAATCTGAGATACAGCAACCCACAGAGTAAATATATGTTATGCAGAGGCACACATTTATTCTTGCATATACAAGCATAACTATTACCCGCGGTGGTGGTGCTGCGGTAGCGTTGTCACCTCACAGTAAGACGCTGTCCGGTTCGATTCTCAGCTAGAGCGTCTTCTGTGTGGAGACATGCGTGAATGGGCATGCCTTTGTTGAAGGTTATGCATCAGGGCTGGTAACTCGGCACGTAAAAGTCAACTACCAATCATTAGCGAACCAGAGTTCCGCTGTGGCGAGCCCTAGCCGGGAAAAGCCGAAAGACACAAACAAACAAGCATAACCATTGTGGTTCACACAGTTTTAATGGGAATCCAACCTTTCAGAATAGATACCAGGGGAGAAGCTCATTCACATGAGTTAATGTTCTATTGAAAAACCCTGTTTATTTCTTCTTCTACCTTGGCATGCATTACATAAAGCAAAAATGTGGCTCTATATAGTGGTACTTGTTGCTTTTTTATACTTTGCTTCTTAAGCCACATTTACAGAAGTGATGCTTTTCTTCCTGGAATAAATAAACTTATCAAGATGTAAAAAATAACCTCCCGTACTTGATCACTGAAAGTTTAACTGACGGCTCTAACCTAGTGTCATCCCTTTTTTTGTGATCAAGCTTTTTCTATACTTTACCTGGATGAACATTATGATTTTGAATAAAATGGAGTATAGAGCCAATGTGTACAAAGTTTGAGGCCCTGTCTTCTAGTGAGAAGGATTCAAAGGACAGCTTCTTTCCAACATTTGACCTAGTTAAAGGACATCTCCACCCTAAACTCAACTTATATGGTCCTGCAGTTCACTTTTTACTTAATAAAACAATTGCTACACTACATATACACATAAAGGCTCAGTTGAATGCTTCTCAGTGTTTGTGAATTTCCTACACTATTCAAGTTCCTCAGTGCACACTGTGCTGGATTTGTATGAAATCTCATGTTAATTTCTTTACAAATGTTTCTCTTGCTTTTACCATGTACAGTCCATTAGTTTCATATATTTTTAGCACATGAAAAGTCTACATTGCAAGGTCTTTGTAGCTCTGCCTTCTTTCCTCACCAATAGGATCATAAACCCTGCAAAGTTTTTGGAGCTTGAGGATTACTTTGTAGAGACAATTTATATGTCTTGTTCATGATTGAGGAACTTATGAAACTTAACATGTGTGCCTGACAGAGAGCAATTGTACAGCATGTTTTAATAAACAAAAAATGTTAATCCTTCACAAAAGTAGCTCCTTTAGTCACTGTACAACTGAAACAAAAGGGCCCTTGCACATCTGTTTAGATGATGGCAAAGAACATAAGTCAAGGGAGTCAATGATCTAAAAAAAATTGCAAAGACTGATCTGGCTCTATGGTGTGTAGGGATAAAGTTCTGACAACAGCCTAGAAAACAAGGCCTCTATTAGTTACCCAGATGCTGGAGGAGCAGAGGAGGGAGTAAGCAGTCAAAGCCTGCTTATTCATCCTTGGGAGGGTTGGTATGAGCTCCACTGCAAGAGTGACAACTGTGGGGTGATTTCAGGCATGAAAAGGTGGGACATAGGGCACAAGCCTACCAGTGAGAGAACTGCTGTTTAGCTAGGCATAGTATGTATACTGAACCATGCACTCACATGGGAGCTTGTTACAGCAGGTATTGGACAGATCATATCAGCTAATGGAGGAAGGAAAACCTTCTGACTTCTTGCAGACTGATGACCCAAAATCTGTGTCTGTTGTTTTCATTACACAGTGTCTTCAGATACTAAAATGGATGGAACTGATTAAGAGAATGGGGACGATGACTTGATGATGATGATGAAGACCGTGAGGATGATGACTTGATGATGATGAAGACCATGGATATGATGACTTGAGGAGGAAATTGGAGTTCAAGAATTACATGAAAAATAAATGTACAATTGCCCTCTAGATAGAGCTATTCTTAAATAAAGTAATGATTCAGAGCACTCCCATTCTAAGTGAATGGCTGGGACCTGATGTAAAGGGAAGTGTAAAAAATGCTATATTGTGGCGACAGAGTGATGAGATAACCTTTCATTGTAAAATAGTAGCAACTCCCATTTTGCCATTTTTGGCAGATAAATTATAAAATAATATGAATCACTGTGAACAGTGTAAGGCATTAGTAATGCATAACAGATCCAGATATAGTAAAATATTTAGCAGTTTCTGACTGTAGTTACCCTGTAATGAATACTAAATATGGTGATGATTATTACTCCTTATAAGTACCAAGGAACTCCTAGCACTACATGTTTTCCTGTCAGAGTTCTCAGTCCATTTGATTGTACTTGTTGTAGTGAACTGTAGCACGTATTAAACTGCAAGTACACATTCTCCTTTTAGAACCATTTCTACTAGACACGAGTTACTTTTCTGCATACTTATCTATTGGATAGGAATATTATTTTTTTTGCATTCTCTCTTCTGCTTTCCCCAGTCAAAACCTTATTTTAACAATTAGTTATAAAATCCCTGTAACGTCTTTCTCTTTTCAAAATGTATATATTTTGTTGTTTCTACAAACCTTGTATCTGTGTCCATATGCTGCCACATATATGCCAATATTCTATCATGAACTTAAATCTTGAAATTGTACACTTTTTCCTTTAGACATCTATAACAAGCATTAGCTTTGTTGCCTTTTCAGTTCTTCATTGCAAACCTTTTAAAGTACGATTATCTCACTGTTCCTTGTTTGTAAGTCGTGTACATATTTTGTGGATCACTCCCAGTGATAAGCTAATCATTATTTTTTTTCAGATGTTAAACTGGTTTCAGCAAACAGCCTTCTTTGTATGTGATCATTATTAATTTCCCAAGGAATTACATATCTCAGTCGTTGCTGTGATATCTGGCCACAGTTACAATCTTGTGCTAATTTTCTTAACTTGGATGCATATTTTCTAACAGATTGTTTATGCTTTCCTTTAGGAGAGTCACTCTTGTATCTCTGGCTTACTAAGTTCATGGTTAAATTATCTGTTAACAAGCTTACCAACTGTATTTAAGAACTTCAATGCATTTGTCTATTCTAAGGATATTTACTATTAAAATATATATTTCAGGTCTGACAAATAAGGGCCTTTCTTGTTTTGAAAAGCACAGTTTATTAAGAAATTTTTAAGGACAAAGTCACCACTGAACAGCTACTAAAAGCACTAAGACAAAACAAAAAACAAAAAAAGAAAAAAAGTTCTCTGGGTGCTGGCAAAATGCAGGCTGTTTCCTGTTAAGTATGAAACACTCCTGTTAAGCCTCCTCTTTCAACTGTCCAACCACAGCCTTTCTACTGGATTATATTAGAATCCTGGGGAACAGCCCTCATTGGAACAATCATTGAATAAAATGCCCCCTTTGGCATGTATCTGTCAAGGCACACGCAACAACTGGAATGCCCAAAGGCATAACTTACCAAAAGGATTCAAAACCTTAACATATCCTACACAGAACGACTCAAAGCCCTGTTTCTATAATGTATATCCTACAGCCTGGTAAGAGGTGACCTGTGTTTGGCATACAAGGCATCCTCTGACTCAATACTGGTGGATTGACTGTACATCAGTAAGTCAAATGGCATCAGAAATACTTAGTCTGGAGATCTAAACCTCTTCTGTCACATCAGTAGAGTGGTTTGGAGGGCTTGGTATATCTCACAGAGGATACTGCTGCTCTGGAACAGATCCTCCATCCACATAAAACAAAGTTCATCCCTGTCCATATTCATCACAACTGGTCAATGGATGGAAAATAGAAAATTTACCTCAGGAATGCCCTGTTGTACTACTAATGGCCAGAGGTAGCTGCATGCATGGGTTCCCTCAAGCTATCTATGTTATGATTCCCCTTATTTTCATTTGGGGTAATATATAGTTATCGACCATTCGATTCGTAAGGCCATGGGTAGGTTAATTCAAGTACAAAAAAGGAAATTGGCTAGACTTAAAATGGCTCTCAAGGGCAGCCGGCCTAGTACTTACCTAAGAAAGGTTGTAGTAGTAACGCATAATAAGGAAGGCATTGTCAACTGTAGCCCTATCAGCTTCACCAGCATCACTTGCAAAGTGATGGAATGCTTCATTATGGACCTCATAAAGAAGGACACAGGAAATCCACAATTCCTAGATGCTAACCAGTTTAGTTTTTGTAAAGGTAAACTGTGCCTGGCAAACTTAGATAACTTCTTCAAAAGAAGTACAAAAGCACTAGATGAATGTAATCATATGCACGTTGCATACCTCAAGTTAGGAAAGACTTTTGACAGTATACCTTCATTGGCAAACTGGTCTAACTCACTACAATTTCCTATATTACCTGTTGAATTGCCAACTGGCTTACTGATAGGAACTACTGTCTTAGAGTTAATGGCACCATATCCTCCATGACAGTTGTCACCAATGATGTGTCCCATGGCTCTGAATTTGCCCACTTCTATTTTGCATCATCATCTCTGAGATCAAATTGCTATTAAAGGCCTCTGGCTGACCACATTCCCAGGTAACTGCAATCTTGCAGCTATCATCTCCCCCGAAGAGAGACAAATCTTCAAAGAAGGCCTGATGCCAAGAAATATAGCATCATACGGTTTGTGAAACAGGAACACTTACACGCATACTACATGAGCAACTCCCTCCCTTAAATAGACACTGTCATCAGAAACCTGGGCATCTCTGTGAATCATAACCTCTCCATTGACCACCATATATCCCCAGGCATTAGGTATAACAAACTCTCCTTTGACCATCATATATTCCCTGTCATTAGGAAAGCCTTAATAACATGACAATAAAGTACAACCATTTTTTTGTTGGGAAAAGGGAGAAGATGGTATATGATAAACTTGACATGCTTTACTTTCCTATAGCTTATTCTAGAAATACAAGATCAATCTGTGAAATTATTAAAATGAATTTGGAGTATTCTCACTACTTATGCCAGGCTGGTGAATGTTACTGGACATGTATCTGTTTGCTTTTAAAAATAAAAAGAATTTTAAAAGACTGTGTTACAAAGAATCTCTCTGCAAAACATTAACAACTAACAAATGAACTTTTCCATGTAATAATTGTCTGATGTGTATTGCATTAATAAAACTGATGTTACACCTGTCCTAAAACATGGAATGTGTAAGTTTTTCAGCATTATGCTGACTGTGCTATAAAACACAGTTTAGTTAGCCCTCTGTCTTCTGCCTAGTATGTAGCTAAAACTAATTGCTCACTTAAGAAGCATATGTATGAACATGCGTCCGATATTAGTAAAAAGAATCTAATGCCTTATCGCAACATCTGCTAGAGAAGGGAGAAAATGTAATTTTAAGGTTCAAGCGTTAGAGTTGGTACAATCCAACCCTAGAAGTGGTGATCTTGTGAACCACACAGAAGTGGTTGATTTTAAGTGGTTAGAGTTGGTACAATCCAACCCTAGAGGTGGTGATCTTGTGAACCACACAGAAGTGGTTGATTTTAAGTGGTTAGAGTTGGTACAATCCAACCCTAGAGGTGGTGATCTTGTGAACCAAACAGAAGTGGTTGATTTTAAGTGGTTAGAGTTGGTACAGTTCACCCCTAGAAGTGGTGATCTTGTGAACCACACAGAAGTGGTTGATTTTAAGTGGATTGTTGAGTTGAAGCTTGTAAATATCCTGGCCTTAAAGGTCACTTAGCTTTGAAGCCAGATTGACTGAAAGAAAAAGGATTAAAATATTACATTTATTTAATATATTTTTTATTATATATATATATTACAATCAAATAATGGATCTTTAATCATGTGACTTGTACATAGTTTATAATCAGGTGTTTACAAGTTCAAATAATAGCCTGAAGAAGCCGATTGTGAAAATGTACTGTGCTGCTACATGTTGTATTGTCTGTTTTGGACTAATGTTATTAAACGTTCCATTTTTACTGCAATGGTGCATTGAGCTATGTTCCTCATTTCTTACACATACTTTGTCTAAGTGTTCACTTTATCTTGTGGACTTATTTGAAGCCTTCTACCTTGCCCAACTAATTGCTAAGGACATTGACTGTAAGTCAAAAGAGATCTAAACAGCATCTTAAAGCCCAGTCTCTTTTCTGCCTCCTACAAGGTGATCTTTGCGTAGCCTACAAAGCTGTAAAAGATTGATTCCTGCTTGATCTATCACATATCTATAAAATTGGCAGTAGCACAAATCCAGGATTATGGGACCTATATCTATATTTCAGCATAAATAATACTGACATGAGTGATCTCTCTCCCAAAGAATTCCCCATGTTGGGAACAAGCTCCCCCTTTCAAAATATGCCCCACGCTATCTTCACATCTAACTTAGATGAATACCTGGGAAACCACAAATATTCCTCAGGCCTAGCTCCCCATACTGTACAGACAAGGTGGAGTAAGTAGTTGAGTACACCAGTGGAACTGCACTGTCCAGGCTTCAGAAGGTGCAAGTATTCTATGGTCTAGTAGCAACCTTGTGAACATAAAAATGTCATAAGCAGGTTCACTGAAGAAAAGGATCTAACAAAATTGAAAAGTAAAAATAGAAAATGTATAAATTAGTGATATCATGTGAACTTAACATAGTGACATTCAAATATCTACTGATAAGGTTTTAATATAGTGAACAACCAAACCTGCTGTCGATTTGAAAGCATTTTTTTTTTACTTCTGGTTTGGTTTTAATGCCTTTATTATCTCTGCATTGAATAGAGTACATGATTGATGGAAATATTTAGAACATTCTGTCATATGTTGGAAATGTTGTATTTTATAAATACAGGACTTATTCTAATCTCTGAATCCATAAGTAAAGAGAAATAACCCATTATTGCCCTAAATCAACAAAGAGGACAATTCTAAAGGCATTCACTCTTTATATTGTAAAACTCAAATTTAACTGGTTTGTAAAGCTATAAGATATAATTGACAAATTGAGTTAAATGTAGGAAAAATGGTAGATAACTTTGCTGGTGTTATATAATCAGTATACATAACCATAAATAGTATACATACAGTGTAGTGAATGGTATTCTATTATAGTAGTCTAACACAAAGATGAGCAGTAAAACTTGCCACTACATTTAAAATTTAATGAAACCTAGTATGTTTTGGGAGCATGAACATATTCCATAATTCAGAAAACTAGGATACTTTGCATGCTTTGGAAGAGTAAAAGAGACAGGTTTTCTGGAATGGACACTTTTAATGCAGTATTGATATTACTATTTGGGTGAAATGCCAAATGAGTCGTAAAGGTCCAACAGGTTCATTAATTATTGAGCAGATTTGATAAGATCCATGGTAGTTATAGAATTTTATGTCATTTTAAATAATGTTTTACAAAACGGTAGATATTTATGTTTTTTTTTAACTGAGGATTAGAGTATATATTGAACCAGCAGGGGGTTCAACTTAATTTGGCTTTACTATGTATGATTAGTTTAACTTATTTGAAGTTCTGAAAATTACATAGTAAAGACTGAAATTAGGAATTTTAAGTTTGCTATTAAATTTAGGTGCTTTAGTCTGCATCAGTGATATAACTGGATAGAGCCCTGCTTATGCCCAGTGTGACCTGCCTTCAATTAGCAACTTGGATGCTTGCTAGTGCAGACAGTGGAGGAGGATCATGTCCTTCCTGGGGATGGAAGAAGCCTGCGTGCTGAGAGGCACATGTGTTGATTGATTTACCTGGTGGAGACATGGTGCCCTTTGTGGAGGGGCAGGACAACTTGCTGCTTGATACCAATTTCATCTCCCATCCAAGGACTGTCACTGGCCATGGATTGGAGGGATAGAGCCTAAAGGTAAAATACTGAACCACCCCAATGACTGTCTTAATAACCCTTTCTGGCTGACCATTACCCCTGTGATGAGAAATTAATGGGATGATTGGCCAAGAGGAGACTGGCGAATGGTAGACAGCAGGGGCCAAACATTAGGAGCTGTCAGTTTTTCATAAATGATCCTGATGGATGAAGAATACAAGATAAAATCTTAATTTGTCTTATAAAAATTATTAATGAATTATTTAAGGATTCTAGTTAGAAGAGTTATAAAGAAAAGAATCATTCTCATTAACAGCAATTTTAAGAAAGAAATTTAGTTGACCATGTATTCATAGCCCATTAAATCAAGTTCCAAGCTTTGACAATATAGATTGATAGGTTTTGAAAGATAGAAGGTAATAGATAAATTAAAGAAAAAAATAGATGGTTATCAACACAAAAAACTTGTTTGCTGAAGTAAAATGCAACTTGTTAATGTTTAGTTTATGATTAGATACTTAAGAGAACATACATGTGATACCACATGAAGGTGACAAACTGCCAGGTATATTACATGCAAAAGTAGCCAAGTAAATGCTTGTACTATATCAACCTGGAAAGTCTAAGTCTAGATAAGCTGGTACAGTGCTACACTACTACTGATGAAACATTTCTATTCAATTCATGTTCCCTTTCTCCCTGCCTCACTTTTGGCATTTACATAGGTGCATAAAATAGGCTCATGGTGCATCATCCATGCTATTGTGTGTGACTTAGCTAAAGCCCCGCTCCCTTGTAGGTAGTACTCTCCACACATGTCTGGCCTCCACCAATCCAACCAACTGCAAAGGTGTACTAGGACACACCACCACTTTCCCAGTATGGGCACGTCCCTATTCCCAAAACTGTTGGGCATCTGAGCTACTAATCAAACTCCAGATGTCTGAACCTAATCAGGACTTTATCTATCTATACCACCAGTGAGACAAAGAGGTTATAAATATAAACTGAATAAACAGACAAATTACTTTGCCATGTCCAAGGTTTAATAAAAATAGGGTCAGACATATACCCATTTAATGAAATGAAAGTAAAAAGGTTAAGGTATAACATGTTTTTTGGTGGCAGTACATTAGTATGGACAATTAGAGAAGAAGTTAAATTAAAATTTGATAAGCACATTATTGCAAGCTTTGAGAGCAAACATTTAAAGAGCATATGCTGGGACCAGTGCATATTATGAATGGTACAAATTACTTCATAAATAGGCGAAAGAGCTTGACTATGACAATCACATAATTCTGAAAAGGGGGACGGGGTCAACATCTGCAAACAGATATCTGTGGATTTGGCAAGAATAGAAGAATATAATTTTTGATCAATATTCATGTCAGAAATGGGCCTGTAGTTTCTAGGAGCTAATAAGCAAGCATTAGTTAAGGAATGAAGCTTGCACTGGACTATTTTCAGTATAGGCTGTGAATCTCAGTTTAGTATGCAGTTAAATATCTTGACCAAAATCTTAATGACTTTTTCAACAAACTGTTTAAAAAAGCTTTGCTTTAAAGCTGTTGGGACCAAGATATTGCTTTAATAGTTCATAAATTGCTGGCTATTAACAGTGCTAAAATCAGAAAGCAGTTGATAAAGACATTGACCATAAAAAAAATGTCCATTAAAAGAATCAAAAGTGTCATCAATGTCCCTTTCAAAAGAAGTGATTGACTTTTCATCAGAAAATATATTAGCAATATGTTTGATATGTGTGTGTGCCTCTATGTATGTATGTATCTCTCTCTCTCTTTCTCTCTCTCTCTCTATATATATATATATATATATATATATACACATATATGTATGTGGGAGTGTATGTGTGTGTGTGTGTGTGTGTGTGTCTATATATATATATATATATATATATATATATATATATATATATATATAAAAGATGATGTACACACTGAGAAACTAATATCACCTCTCAGCAAGTTCTGTGTACTGTTTCTTCGTATGTAAAACTTTATTTTTCATATTTGTTTATTGGTTAATTTACATCACTAAAAAAGAGACTCTGTTAATAAAAAATACGTAATCCATGCTTTAAAGAGGCTCAGGAATATATCCAGAATTTAGAAAGATCTCCCATGTGAATATGGAACTTATTTAACTGGTCAGAATTGTTAAAAAGCAAATTCCACATGACACAGCATATTAGTGTTAATTCTCCAAAACAAAGCTCTAGGAAGGGGTGATGGAAGTTCATTTGTAATCAAAACAGTCACCTAACTGATCAGGAAATAAATCCTGGGTATGAATGAAAGTAAAAAAAAAAAATAGAACTGTGATAATGAACTAACCTAAGCTATGATTTGTGAGACAAGAGTAAAAAGGAAGGACTTTTCATGTTGAATATAGGATCCAGATGAGTCTACCAATCAGAAATCATCCTTTAACTCCTTGACTTGTATAGTTGCTACATGAAAAGGATGATCTATAGAATTATTATTGTTCCTATAAGTCGTACTGCATAAGAATTTAGTGATTAAAATTTTAGACAGAAAAAGTATTGAATCAGAAAAAAAAATACAAATGGTTGAGAGATTTCTGTTCCTCCTTGTCCTTCCTGACTTAACAGCTGAACTTATTACCTCACATAAATGCTGAAGGTTTATATTGAATTGTATATCAGATAACAATATCCAATACAGGTGCAATGTGTTGAAGGATCATGCAGTCAAATCTAGGATAAAGCTTAACCATATTGATCAGCTGATTCAAAGTCAGCATGTACTGACCTGACTGCAGTCTACATCTGATAAGTATTTTTTTTTTTTCAAAATTTTTGCTCAGATCATACAAGGAATTGAAAATAGTTAAGCCTACCTGACTGTGCAATAAGGAATGAATTGTGCAAGAATTTCCCTTGGAAATTGCAACAGAGAAAAAGCTCTTATTTAGCTTTTTTACAATTTTAAACACAGTATTACTGTTCCAGTTGCATTGACTGGCATCTTTCACGTTTACCTTTAATGCTTTTAAATATTGTTTCCTCTCAAGAAAAAGCTGTTAAAAGTTTTTCATATGGTATTAAATGTGATAGTAACCATTTTATGCTGGCTATTTGACCTTGGATATCTAACTTGGCTGCTTTGCTCAGATAGGCATTATGCTTCCTCTGGAATTGGGATTGCAGGTTGTATTATTTAACTGTCTTGATTCAGGTTACTGGATACTAAAGGGCTGCTATGTAAATTGAAGACATAGGTTACATATGTGCATCTAACTGTTGTAAATCATGATTTAACTCATGGATAAAATATTTGTTTATTTTATCTTTCTTTCAACAGTTGCTTCATAAACTTTATTATATATTATCGAGGTAAATGAAAGTCTTTATATTTATGATTCTAACAATGTTGTTTAATTATATTGTCTTTAAACAAAGCATTAATTAAGAGACAGCAGTATAGCTTTTGCTTCTTTGAACAAAGTCCATATATTATGTTTGTTTTAGTAATCAGATTTTCTGGATTTAAAAGCAGTACTTGTTTTTTTTTCTTTCTTGGTACTAGTTTTCTATAATGTTAAATTCAAGATATTGTTCAGTGAAATAAATATATTTCAGTGGTGGTCTTTTTTACTGCAGGTTTAGTTTAACGAGTCTTGCTAGTTTAGGTAAGTCACCTTTATTTTGTGTCACCTATCAATGCTGTAGTCTTCTTTCCTACAATACTCTATACAGAAACTAATGTTTTAGTTTTGATAGGGGATTGTGGAATCAACATTTTGAAAGGTAGTTCTGTGAGTTTATAGTTGTTTGTGTTTCTGTTTATTGTTTTTGTTTTTAGTCTGTATATTGCAGTTTTCCTTTAAAATTCTTCCCTAAAGGATTAGCTGTTAGAGTTAGCCCAGGATACATGGCTGAGGAATTTTGTTTTAGGAGTTAAACTGTCACTGTTTTTTTTTCATGATTTAAAAGTATCCATACCAATGTTTATTTTTATTTATTTATTTATTTATTTATTTATCATTTGTTGACCGGGAAAGTCCGACTAGGTTCCACAGAGCCTGTTTTCAGCGGAGGCCCGGGGAGAAATGCTCCCTTTCCTCTTTAAGAACATTGTGCACGGGTAGTTCACCAGAATTAATTGGTTTATAACATCTGATATTAAAATAAGTGATGAAATGAAAAGGTGAAGTTTGAATTTGTTCACAGAGGTTGTTATGTTAATATAGTAATGGTCACACATCTCAACCTCTTAATGCAAGAAATCTGGACAAAGCCAAAAATACTGGGGAAGCAAAGGTCTGAAAATAGGGACAACTTTTTAAATATTCTTATATAAACTTATACAGTTGCTAGAATAATAG
The DNA here is from genome assembly GCF_019279795.1 of Protopterus annectens. Classification (NCBI taxonomy): domain Eukaryota; kingdom Metazoa; phylum Chordata; order Ceratodontiformes; family Protopteridae; genus Protopterus; species Protopterus annectens. Next base: position 324,834,818 of record NC_056739.1, on the reverse strand, counting down.
ATTTTTGAGTTAGCATATGTTTTCTGGAGGATATGATGTGTAAAACGCAAAGTCTGTCATTATTTAGTGACTTTGGTTCACAAATTTAATGAGAAACAGACTAAAAATATGTGGCAAAAATCTGGTCAATTGAGAGGTATGGTAATGTTAGATGCAAGTAATGCAGAAAAGTAGTACAACAGTGTGTCCAATTTACTCTGACTAATGCCAACATATATTGGCAAACAGAAGCAGCATATCAGTTCCATATCTTTAGAAGTTAAATCATATCTTGTCCTATGAATAGGAATACATCACTAATTGTGACTGTCATTAAAACAATTATCCATTTTATCTGCATGTGATGGTTTTAGGCCACTATAAAACAATCTTTTATATAAGCATTGCCAAAGCCTCAAGCCAAAGTAAGGATATAAAGGTTGTGGCCTTTACACAGCAAACACTCATATAACACAAATGGCCATGTATCCTTGTTTTAATTGTCAACAGTGCAAGTATGTATGTGCTGAGGTGGACTTCACTCATCCTGTAGTGTATAGAAAAATACAGCTTTAAACATTTTGCTATATGTAATATACAAAATTTAACAGACTTAGCAACATGGATGGCATGCCTTGCATTTTATGTAGATAAAACCAATAGAGAATTAAGACTGGCCATTTCAAAACATTACTCTTGACATTAAGCAAGGTATTACAACAAATGCATTGTTCAAACACATCTCTAAGATGACTGGATGTTATTAGGAGTATGCAAAATACTTCTGTCAAATAAAGATGGGGTGTGATTTATTCATTGATACTGATTGTATAGAATGTGTTTGGATTACCAGGATGAGGGCTGATAGATCACAGGTCTTAATACACCAACAAGTTTAAAGCCAGTTTGAGAAACAAAGCAGCAGAAGTTAAAATAGCATTTAAAAAGCTTTTAGACTTATTTTAACATATTTTCCTTTTTTTTAAGTACTGAAATTGATTTATAAATGCTTGAATGTGCTGTGATTTGTCTGCATTGTCGTACGATGAGTATTTAAACATTGGTGGTTTCATTGTACAAGTTTTAACATGTGATAGAGTATTTTGTTATGAAGAGAAAGCTTATGAATTGATATCTTTTTAATTTAATGAATAGTTTCTGTGGTTCAGACTTCTATATACTTGCATGTTTTTATATCAAAATGCAAAAATGGAAGTATGCAAACCATAACTGGTTGTCTGGCTCCCCACTGTAAAAAGAATTGTTAGTAAGTTCTTCACAGGCTTGGGGCAGGCCTGAGGTTGGTAAGACCATCCTGTTTAGGTTCTTCCACCATAAATACTTTGCCATATTAGCTTAGTCAAACAATGTATTGCTCTCAATTCTTTCCACTTATTTTTTGCTGCAGTAATCCTTATCAGTGAAAGAAAGTACAGCTGCTGAGGTACTCAGCAAAGACATTTTTTAACATACCTCTCAACTGTCCAGATTTTTGCTTCATATTTTGGTGTGTTCTTCATAACATATGCAGTTTCCTGGCAAATGGATTGACG